>NC_133326.1:446157906-446444282 GCF_042186555.1 Aquarana catesbeiana | reverse complement strand
TGATTTATTAATGTTAAGTTTCCCAAGTCTAATTTTAATTATGTCCTCTGTTAACCATGGAGGTGCTTCCTGTGATGTGTCATGAGTAGGGATGAGAGAGTCGAACCCATGTTCGACTCGAACATCGCCTGTTTGATTGTTCGTCGAATTGCGAACGTTATGGGCCGTTCGGGCCAAATTCAAGTGGCGTGTCATGGCCCATAATTCACTGCGGCATCGCAGTGCATTGCTGGCTGATGATTGGCCAAGCATGCACTATGACATGCATGCTTGGCCAATCACAGCGCCGTCTGTACAGAGAGCCAGGGTGGCATTGGCTAATTATGGCTCAGGGGGTTTAGTACACGCCCCACACTATATAAGGCCGCCTGCGTGGCGGCCTTGTGTAGTGTGTTGCGGCGGCGGAGAGAGATAGACAGAGAAACAGTGTCATTTGATTTAAGTTAGATAGAGTAGGCAGGTGAGTCAGCTGCACTTACAGTGTATTGTGTATATATATGCATCCTAGGTGTTGTGTGTATATATATATATATACACACACACACACACACACACACACACACACATACACATACATATATATATATATATATATATACACACACACACATATACACACATGCACTCTGTATTCAGTTTAGCTAGATCAGTTCCTGTTATTCTCTTCCTAATATACTGACAGGCAGGCAGGTGTTTTTACAGTATTTACAGTTAGTGTACTGTGTCCTCTGCACAGTGTGCACCTAAAGCTACCTGAAGAAAATTGCTGGTGTTCTTCTGATGCTATTAGTACCACAGGCAGGCAGCTGCAGTATTTACAGTTAGTGTACTGTGTCCTCTGCACACTGTGCACCTAAAGCTACCTGAAGACAATTGCTGGTGTTCTGATCCTATTAATACCACAGCCCCTCCCAGTAATCTGTCTACCAAATCTGTGATGTGCCAAACCCGAGCGCCCGGTAGACAACATACAGTTCAGTGCTTCGGGTCTTTGTAACAGATTGCCCTCTCTGTCTAAGAATTGAGTTCCCTACCACCAGAATCTGTCTTTCCTTGCCCTTGGCTTCCCCCCACTCTCACTGGAGGAGTTCTTCCCCTGGCAGCTAGGAGAGTCCCTCAGCTGCAGCAGTCCCTGACTGGTTTCACCAATGTCACTCAATGGAGCGTACTTATTGGGATGCTCCAGCCCTGGATCAGCCTCCCTGGCACTTCCCCCTCTACCCTTCCTGACTGTCACCCATCTATTCTTTTCTAGTGCCTGCACCTCTTTATCTCCACCCGCCTCTGTGCTGGCACCTGCCGGGTACGTTCCCGGCTCTCCTTTAGTATGGAGTGTCTTCTCAGTTCTGACGGTTGCTTCTCCAGATTCAGAACCTGGGTTCCAGGGAAACAATGTGCTTACATTTTGCACAGCAGTATTCACCCTCGATTGGATGATCAAGGAATGCATACATGCCGCAAGATGTACACCGAGTCGCATCTCCACACTCGCCGGGCATCGTACCTTCTAATTTAATGAGGATTGGGGATTATACCCTGTCCACATTACTTAACAACTAGCTTCCTAACACTTCACTGGGTATATGTAGGGGTTTACATTCACTTTACT
This sequence comes from Aquarana catesbeiana, assembly GCF_042186555.1. Lineage (NCBI taxonomy): Eukaryota > Metazoa > Chordata > Amphibia > Anura > Ranidae > Aquarana > Aquarana catesbeiana. Next base: position 446,442,673 of record NC_133326.1, on the reverse strand, counting down.
GTGAAACAACAAAAATAAAAAATCCTTCAAATATAGTGCCTGGCGGGTGCCCTTAGTCTGCCTTTAAAGTGGCACATCTGTACCATGTATAGAACCTGATGCAAAAAAACTGACATATAAAGAAACACATTACATTTAAATTGATTTTCCCTGCAAGCTTTCTTTATTTTGTAAACAATAGCTTGTGGAGCCAGTCTGTATGATGAGGCCACAATTTAGTGCACTCGGAACAAGGCTAGAGATTTTTGGGATAAATTCTGGTGTCTCTTTGGTAGACTTTGGATGAAAATAAACACATTTTTGCACCACAGTGAGCAACCCTTATGTTAAAAAGCCAAATTATAGTACACTCAAGCCAAAATTAATTTTTTTTTTTTTTTTTTAGATAAAGTCTGGTGTCTCTTTCGTAGACTTTGGATAGAAGCAACAAGTGCGTAAAAATTGGGCTTTGGGTGTTGGTGGTGCCTTCACACTGCAACCATATAGAGGTACTCTTGAAAAAAAATTCTGTTTGTTTTTGTATGTTTTGTTAAGAAAAATAATGTTCAACAATAACCTCAAAAGAGAAGTTTCAAAATTAATTTACAAAACAAAATTTGGAAATTGCTTTATTCTCTCATCTCGCCATCTTCTTCTTCTTCTTCCTCTCTCTTCCATTCCTCATATATATATATATATATATATATATATATATATATATATATATATATTACATTATTACACCTTATTAGAACTGCTCCAAGATGTCCAGACAATGCCTCGTCACTGAGGATTACAGTATCTGGAACTGCCTCCTTCCAGCCATGTACTACTTCCAAGGTTTCTGGGGACTGAAAACCATCTCCTAAGGTTTGACATATGTATTCTTCTGTTTCAATGTCTCCAAAACTGCCATAATCGTCCTCCTCCTCCCTCTCCTCTTATGTGTTCTGTGGTGTTGCAAGAATGATGTCTGCATAAAGCGAGCTTGAGGGAAAGGAAGTCCTCCTTTTCCTCCCGCTGCTCTGCCTCGAGTGCCCTGTACATAATGCCACGCAGAGTATGCTCCAGAAGGAACACAAGAGGGATAGTATCAATGATACATGCATTGTTGCGCTCACCATCCTTGTTGCCTCCTCAAATGATGACAGTACAGTGCATGCATCCTTTATTAGCAGCCATTGGCATGGGGAGAAAACTCTGAGTCTGTCTTTGTGCCATACTCACACAGGTACTCGTTGATGGCCCTCTGCTGCATGTGCAACTGCTGCAGCAATGCCAAAGTCGAGTTACACCTGGTGGGCATGTCACAAATCAGGCGGTTTACGGGCAGGTGGAATTTCTGCTGAATTTCAGCCAACCGAACACTGGCTGAGTACGAATGCCTGAAATAGCTACAGACTCTTCTGGCCCGCCTTAGAAGTTCTTGCAAACCTAGGTACCTATTTAAGAAATGCTGCACCACCAAATTGAGGACATGTGCCAGGCAAATTCCCCCAAATTTCCCCTCTAGCATCATCCTTACTAGCATAAATCACCCCCAATCCCCATTGCTAACACCCCCAAAATGTCTGTCCTAGCACAAATCCCCCTCCAATCACCTCTTCTAGACCAACCCCCCAAATCCCCCCTCCTAGTACAAATTCTCTTCCCCCCATCCCCACAGCACAAATCCTTGCCCCTAGCACAAATACTCTTAATCCCCATTCCAACAGCACAAATCCCCCCTCGTGGCACAAATCCTCTGTCCCCCCATCCCCACAGCACAAATCCTCTTCCCCCAATCCCCCCATGCCAACCCCCCTAATCACCCCTCAAAGTACACCTCCCCCCAAATTTCCCCTCCTAGAACAAATATTACCCTATCCCAATCATCTCTCCCCCCTCCCCCATTCCCACAGCACAGATCCCCCCCGCTTAGCACGAATCCTCTTCCCCCATTCTCCCAGCACAAACCCCCCAAATCACCCCTGTTATCACATCCCCTAAATTTCCCCTACTATAACAAATCTTAACCCATCCTAATCATCACTTCTAGCACAACCCCCCAAATGCCTCCTCCTGGCACAAGTTTTCTTCCACCCATCCCCACAGCACAAATCCTCCCACCTAGCATAAATCCTCTTTCTCCCCATTCCCCTAGCACAAACACCCGCAAATCACTCCTAGCACATCCACCCCAAATTCCCCCTCCTAGTACAACCCCCCACCTTCTGTTCAATTACAGCTGCAAGTCTTTTTGGGTATGTCGCTACCAGCTTTGCACATCTAAACAGTGACTTTTTTTCACATTCTTCTTTGCAAAATAGCTCAAGCTCTGTCAGATTGGATCAAGAGCATCTGTGAACAGCAATTTTTAAGTCTTGCCACAGCCTCTCAAATGGATTTAGGTCTGGACTTTGGCCCATTCTAACACATGAATATGCTCTGATCTAAATCATTCCATTGTAGCTCTGGCTGTATGTTTAGGGTTGTTGTTCTGCTGGAAGGTGAACCTCCCCCCAGTCTCAAGCCTTTTGCAGAATGTAACAGGTTTTCTTCTAAGATTGCTCTGTATGTGGCTCCATCCATCTTCCCATCAACTCTGACCAGCCTTCCTTGTCCCTGCTGAAGAAAAGCATCCCCGCAACATGATGCTGCCACCACCATGTTTCACGTTGGGGATGGTGTGTTCAGGGTGATGTGCAGTGTTAGTTTTCCACCACATATAGCGTTTTGCTTTTAGGCCAAAAAGTTCAATTTTGGTCTCATCTGACGAGAGCACCTTCTTCCACATGTTTGCTGTGTCCCCCACATGACTCCTTGCAAACTGAAAATGGGACTTTCTTTCAACAATTGCTTTCTTCTTGCCACTCTTCCATAAAGGCCAGATTTGTGGCGTGCATGACTAATAGTTGTCGTGTGGACAGATTCTCCCACTTGAGCTGTGGATCTCTGCAGCTCCTCCAGAGTTAACATGGACCTCTTGGCTGCTTCTCTGCTTAATGCTCTCTTTGGCCGGCCTGTCAAGTTAGGTGGACGGCCATGTCTTGGTAGGTTTGCAGTTGTGCCATACTCTTTCCATTTTCGGATGATGGATTGAACAGTGCTCCGTGAGATGTTCAAAGCTTGGGATGTTTTTTTTTATAACCTCAAAATAGTAAAAGTTCTTTCGAGCTACCAAATCAAAGTTCCCCTATCTTAATATAGTATGATGACAGCTGCTAGCACTAATCACGTCCCATACTAACGTGTGAGATTCAAAGATAAGTAGATAAATCATGTGCTGCGCTATCCCCTTAATGATCTGCTGAACCTGCAGCAAAAACCTAAAAAACTAAAAATTGTTAACAGAAGTGATGTGCCTATAAAATCAAATCCAAGGCTGAACTAATAATATATAAGCGACTAATGTCGTCATACAGCTTACAACATCATATGGCATGAATATACACACATTTCATAAAATATAAATATTGATACAAAAGTGATTCATAAAGTGCTCAAGTGCATATAAGTCCGTGATACTCTGACCACCCAGGATCAGTTCTCAGTGTCCTTAATACAGAGATAATAAACGTGACTTGATCGGTGACTGTGAATATAGCGATCTGCTGCAGTGATTACACTCAGGTACTCCCCACCCCAAGGTAATGGCCGCTCACCTCAGAGCGTGTGACCTTGCAATTAAGTTTGGTCAATACACTCTTTTGAATCATCAAAACGGATTCCAGGTCAGGTTGCAAGGTCCAAACACTGCTCAAAGATGTAGCCTCCTCATATATAGATATCAAAAAGAAACTTTCCCATAGAAAAATAGAAATGTTCCCATAGTTAGCCCCATCTAGTTGTCACCTGTGGTATTTTCTATTTTCAATAAATGTAAAACATTTGACTGATACAGGAATAACATTTTTTTTGCCATATTCACACAGATTAAATGCACAGCCAGTTGTTTTTTTATAAATAGAACCCCAAGTCTGGAAGTTCATATTATACCGATGCTGTACCCTAGAAAAGAATATGAAAGAATTCTTATTTGGGTTCATTCACACTAGCTTTGCTTTCTAAAGAGGGCATGTGACAAGCGACGAGGAGGCGTTGTATCACCTCCTCACTGCCTAAATTGAATTCCTTGAACCCTGCAATAGCACCGCAACTGCGTGCATTACACACAGTTGCAGGACGTTTTCAGAATGGCCCCATTCACTTGAAGTGGCAGGGGGTAGAACTGCTACTGTGGCTGTGAAACAAAGCATCGTGACCGTGGTATGTATACACCCCTGGTCACTGCCACTGCAACTGCTAGTGTAAATGAGCCCTTATTCTTGTTCATCATCAAGACAACGTGCAGCAAAACACTTTTTACCTAAAGTTTACATCTAGACTCTTTTATAGTTGTGTGTAAGGCTGAATGGGATAATATCAGTGTAAAGATTTAAAAAAAGGAAGCATTTAGCACAACAACAAAAAACAAACCCCTACAAAATACTGAAAAAGTTAGTGCATTATGTCATTCTGTCAAACTGCAAAATGGATTGTGGGTGAGGATCAGGCAAGTTGTCAGCACATCAGTGAAATATACAATATACTTCTGTTATGATACATATTTTTGAGTTGTAATCCAATCTGGCATTGCTGTTTACAGATTTATAGCCATACGAATATACAGTAGTAACGAAAATAAAATATTATGTATAAGTGTTTTTGCCATCATACAGGATAGTTTTTTCTTTATGTATGTAATGCACTGTGCATGGTTCCCTACTCATCACATATTAGACTCATTTAAACCATAGGACTCCAAATTAACTGCATTTTTATAGACTCATATAAAAAGAGAGAGCACTCGTGGCATAGTTAGATGTTAAAAAGCCACTGTACATAAAAATAGGTACAACATAACATCCCGTGAAGGGCATTTAACTAGCATAAGCCAAGTTAGTAAAGATGCACCCTATGTGGTGGGATTTAAAATTATGTTTATGTCAAGTGCAATTGCATACTACTATATTTTTTGCTCCTATGGAGGACATTAGTGCAAGGTTTCAATATACAGTATGAAAATTGTATTCTTAAGATAATTATTTTTCTGCATTAGTATAGTGCATGCTAATCCTCTGTCACAAATATACATGTATAGGGTGTAATTATAAAAAACATTTTGCAGAGATATTTGTCTCATGAAACAGCATCTACATTTTTTCTGTGTAAATGGCGGCAAAGAAAAACAAATATTAGGCTATTTTCTCTCTAGGTCAAATGTTTTACATTCATACAGAATAGAACAAATCAGAAAAATACCTTATTATGGCAACTAGACGGAGATGATCATAGTAAATAAGCATGTATTCCCTATGACCATCGGATCCATCTGATCCACAATATTCTATATTAATAAAAAACATTCATCTTGCAAATAAAATGGACTAATACCTTTACATTTTTGACCCTATCTGAAGGAACATGCAATTTTGAATGTACATGCAGTTTCACATAATGAAAGCTCATTTTAGTAAATACATTCCTATGAGTTCGTGCTATACAGACATACGCCCACATATTCTTCAGCAAAGGGCAGGTTTTTTAAAAAAGAGTGCCTGTTATGAATGGGTACTAGACTACCCTGGGTAATATAGGAGTGCTTTCATTAAACTAATCTGCCCCTATAGGGATAGGTAAATTGACCCGAAGGCCTTTTCTTTTATTCACCTGGGCTGGTCGGGAGTAGCAGTGATTCTTTTTTCTTTACATTTATTAGCTCTCTGGATTGGTATCAGGACAAGCCTACACCCCATGCTCTGGGACACAAGGATATGCTTTCACCTCTACATTGAGCAGCGCCAAAAGCAATATAACAGGTCACAGCATAACATAAAGCTAAATTACAGGTATTACAGGTATGGCTTTTTTGCATAGTTACAGTACATTGGCCCAGCTTGGACTGATGTAAGTATGATTATACCATACCTGTGGGATTCCTGTGGAACCATTGTAGTGTAGTGAACACGGGAGGGTCACTCACTTAACATGCACACCATTCACAGAATCCCTTGCATTCAGCTTTAAAGTATAAAATAACTGATGAAAAAAACATTTTTAATCGTTTAGATAAAGTAAGTAGGGATTAGAACCCCTGTAAGTTGTTTTTTTTTTTTTTTTTTTGCTTCCTGTGTCCCATTAGGGAGAATTGCCTTCACTTTCTGTCCCAAAAATACAACAGGATGTAAAAGCAAATATCTCCAAGATGATGGGATATCCTAAGACAGCTGTCATAGGAACATGTGTCTCCATTGTAAAATTTCCCCTCTATGCCTGTTCTGATGACAACTGCAAGATTTTGATTTTACCATCCCTTTCTCCCCCACTGACAATGATTACCAGAAAAAAATAGAGAAGAGATATATTTCCAGATGGGGTACACATGGCAATAAAAAACTGACAAAGGTTTACAAATGTGTAAAAATGCACCCAGCTCCCCTCCCTAGCTCCCCAATACAAAAAAACTGTGAACCAGAAGTGGACCATCAATACATCACAAATGTAAATAAAATATCACTTAATTCACTCTATGTTAAAATCAGTACTAATAAGCACACAAACAGTAGCATGTTACCACCTGGGAAGATCCACCAAGGTCAAAACACATTGTCATTTGCATGGTTTTTAATATGGAGTGGAGAAAGTGGGGTTTTCTTTATGCTCAAAGTGTACTGATTATATCCTCCTGTATTTTACTATGTGAACAGAGCAAACAGATTGTGCGCATATCTGTGACCAGAACCATCATAGATGGGTGAGCTGTTTGTTTGTATATGCTTGAAGGTAGGCCGGATGATAAAGTGAGCAGATAAAAATGGGGATATTCCAGTGTAAGAAAAAAAACTCTGAAAGCAAAGTTGCAACAGCTGAACTGAACTAGACAAATCCTCCACAAGTACAACAAAATAAGTAAATACAATGCAATCAGCGCTCGAAAAAAGGCATAAAAGAAACAAATCATCTCAAGAGCATAAGGCCTCATGCACACAGGATGCTAAAATAACATTATGAAAACGCCAGTATCTTTGCACTGATTTTTTAAAACTTTTTTCAACGTTTTTGCAATAGCGTTTTTTAGCATTTATTAGCGTTTTTTAGAGTTTTTCCGCGTTAGCGTTTTTTAGCGTTTTTTTTTTTTTTCCAAATTTTTTTTTTTTTTTTTTTTTCAATGGATCAAAAACATTAAAAAACGTTGGTGAGTGACGTTTTTGAGAGTTTATCAGCGTTAGAGCATTTTTACAGCTGAAGAACGTCTCTCAGAACCCACTGGTCCTGGGTTTTTTTACAGCTTAAAAACGCCAATGCCATTTGCAGCTCAAAAACGCCTAGGTGGGCATGAAGCCATAGACTAACATAGACAGGCCTTTTTAAGCTGCCAAAAACGCTCAAAACGTCCGTGTGCATGAGGCCTAAGTAATAAATCGACTCCTTTTGTGCAACATATATGCAGGTGAATGTTAAAACGTGGTAACTATTGCAACAGTTACAAAGTTTTTGGTTGTGCTGCACGGGAATAAATGTAATAAATGTACTCATTTGCTGCTGTTCATTTCTTGATCAGGTAGAATACAGTTTTGCAGCAGATTAGACAATGGTACTAATAATCTGGGGTTAACATTAACCTGTGACATTCAAGTCTGTATATATTCTTTACATTTTGTAAATTAATCATAAGTATGCCCCCACTGTCCATAGTAGCAGCAGACACTATAGAGCAATTCATCTCAAATAACAGCAGAATAACCAAGTTCAAGTTCTAAAAAAGGCCATTCATTTCACAGATTAACAGATGAAGATCAGATGACACAAATTTTGATATACATTTCTATATTACAATAGTACATCAGTTTACAAAAAAAATTACCAAAAACAATCGTTTAGCAAACATAATCCCCAAAATGTATTGAAGAGATTATCCAAACATATATTATAAGATATCGCCATATATATACATATACATATATATAAGAATATTTATATGATGTATACAGGAGAGGACAATATGGTATTGGTGATGAAAATTTTATTTTATACATTTTTATGTATTAAAAAAACAAAAAAAATCATAGCAAGTATTAAAAGGTTAAAACCCACAGCCATTGCATTTTACAGGGTATCATGCAGATTGATTTTTAATGCATTCATTGAGGATTTCGTGGATACGGAAAGACTTTGTTATCTCAGCTTGTAACCTTTTAATTTGAGAGCCTTGCTACTTGATTTAAGAACACACATGTTTTATGTTTTGTAAAGATGTAACCTTTCACTATATTACCCTTTGTTCTCCTCCTACCTATCCACAGGTGAGCTAATAACTATTCATATAAAACATGGTTGTAAAATTGTGAAAATAGAGAACAATTTTCCTTTCTGCAAAGTAAGAAATAAGACAAAAGTATAAATATGCTAGGATTTAAAAGGTGGAATTGAGGTTCAAAGGGACATATCCATTGTCTTTGCAAATCTGTTACCTTTAGAGCAGATGTAATTGTTGCTTATTTATGCTATCATCACAGTGGATTTAAATAAAATGGAGAAAAATAAGCACAAGTATAAATATGTTAGGATTTAAAAGATGGATTTCAGCTTTAAAGATAAGTATCCATTATCTTTAAGGCTGGGTTCACGCTGAAGCACAGAGCGTTTTACAGCCGGGGTCCTGTGCGTCCCCATTCACCGTTTCAGGTCCAATTTCGGTCCGAACTTTTGGTCGAATTTGGATCTGAAACGGACCAAAAGACGCACAGACCTCCTGTGCAATTCGCACCAGAGCCACTCTGGAGATGAACTGGCTCTATAGAGAGCCGGTCGCAATCTCCTGACATGCGAATTGGATGCAGAGAAACCCGCATTCAGTTCGCACTAGTGTGAACCCAGCCTTACAGATCTATTGCCATCATGGAAAATTTAACTTTTGCTCACTTGTGCTACCATCACAGTGATTGCAGGTTGGCATTGTGAGATAATCTTTATCAATCACATGTAATTATAAACATTGTCTATACCATAGAAAAATAATTGCTGTAGAAGTAAGGTGATCTTAAGGTGCATGTATTGCCTAAACTTTTTTTTTTGTTTTTGATATGTTTATGTCAAGTTTTTGTATTGCTGTCTTATTGCTAGGTAGATTCACCCTCTCTATTTGACCAACACTTAGGCTCGATTCACACCTATGCATGTTGCTTTTGAGCGTTTTTGGAGGTTTTTTTTTCATGCTTGGCACGTTTTTGAGCAGCGTTTTTGCCGCGTTTTTGCCGCGTTTTTGCCGCGATTTGCGTTTTGCGTTTTTTTTTTTTTCATTTTTTTTTACAGTCTTAAAAAAAAATTACAAAAAAAAAATTAAAAAAAAAAAAAAAAAAACGGCAAAAACGCACCAAAAACGCACCAAAAACGCTGCAAAAACGCTGCAAAAACGGTGCACTTGCGTTTTTGATGCTTGTCCATTGAAATCCATTACATGCAAAACGCTGCTTTTTGCATGAAAAAAAGTCCCCGACCCTTTCCAAAAACGCAGAGATACAAAAAAGCATTGATGTGAACATGTTCCATAGGAACCCATGTTAAAAAATTCCCATGCATTTCTGCAAAATGCAAAATACATCAAAAAACGCGCTAGTGTGAATGGAGCCTAAGATAGGAAGTGATGGGAAATTTAAAAATGTACAGCTGACACCAGAGCAAAAGGTGAGTAAAAATCTTGCAATGGGGACACCTGTTCCAGTGGAAAGTATCTAATGCCCTGTACACACGATCCAAAAATAGTACGAAAAATGCTGCATTCGAATCGATCGTACGATAATCAGATCGTTAGTACAGCGCTTTCGAGAGCCGATCAGGACAGTTCATCCGATATTATTCTATCGGACATGCACGGAATTTTTTTCTGTACAATGCCAGATCGTATGATTTTCATTTAATCAGTACAGCTATCGTTTGAAAATGCAATACAAATGCATTGCAATACATAATATCACTTCCGAATTTTTATTCTGCCGTACAGGAATTTTTGGGACTTTAGTAAACTCATCAGATTCAACGTGAGATTAGCATGCAAACAAAAACGGACAATCATTCATCCGATAATCGGATCGTGTGTACGGGGCTTAAGAGAGGAATTCACCTATCTTTGGAGTGATTTCCTCTGACATCCTGTTGCATTGCCAGGGAATAAAGTGGGAATTTGTAAGAAGTGAGAAATCTCCCCATTGGAACAAAATATACTAATAGGGGTTTTAAACTTTCACTACTTTGTTAAAGTTAACATCATACTTTTTTTCTGTGTGTCTTTGGTCTGGTCATGTGACATTGTGGAGTTCATTTAGTAAGAATAAGGTGAAACAATAGATGGTAGACTCCTAATTGCACCTAATTGAAACTACTTCAATGTGGAGAACAGAGAAGCACCATCAATTAGGTGAACACCTATATCTTTAAATGTCAAGTCCGGATAGTCACTTTTCCATTATAGAAAATGCTAAATGTGGTCCCTAGTGAACATAGGACTGCAGGATTTAGCCAAGATCCTGTTTGTGTGTAAAAAGCAACAATTGGCAAATGTGGTTTATAGTAAAGATAATAGAGTGATTGTAAAGTCTTGTTTAAAAAAAACAAAACAAAAAACATGTTATACTTACCTCCTCTGTGCAGTTGGTTTTGTATAGAGCAGCCTGGATCCTCCTCTTCTTGGGTCCCTCTTCTGTGCTCTTGGCCCTGCCCCCCTGTCAGTTTCCCCACAGCAAGCAGCTTGCTAGAGGGGCACCCCAGCAGAGTCACAGCTCTGTGTGTCCATTCAGGCATGGAAGCCCCAACCTGGCCCCACCTCCTCACTCCCCTGATTGGCTAAATGACTTTGATTGAAAGCCGCGGGAGCCAATGGCTGTATCACAGCCAATCAGAAGTAGAGTCCCGGATGGCTAATGCCCCCGTACACACGGTCGGATCTTCCGACGGAAAATGTGTGATAGGACCTTGTTGTCGGAAATTCCGACCGTGTGTAGGCTCCATCACACATTTTCCATCGGATTTTCCGACACACAAAGTTTGAGAGCAGGATATAAAATTTTCCGACAACAAAATTTGTTGTCGGAAATTCCGATTGTGTGTACACAAATCCGACAGACAAAGTGCCATGCATGCTCAGAATAAATAAAGAGATGAAAGCTATTGGCCACTGCCCCATTTATAGTCCCGACGTAAGTGTGTTACGTCACCACGTTTAGAACGGTCGGATTTTCCGACAACTTTGTGTGACCGTGTGTATGCAAGACAAGTTTGAGCCAACATCCATGGGAAAAAATCCTAGGATTTTGTTGTCGGAATGTCCGAACAAAGTCCGACCGTGTGTACGGGGCACGAGACACTCATGGACATCGTTGGAGAGAGATGGGGCTCAGGTAAGTAATAAGGGGGTGCTGGGGAGGCTGCTACACAGAAGGTTTTTATCTTAATGCATAGAATGGGATAGAGGACTGAATAGTCCTTCCTACAAAGTCCCCTGATGACAAGGCACCCGAGTGTACTCCGTAAAGTTTGAGTAAGTATGTTGGGATGACCATGATACCTCTCTTCAGATGGACACCATAGATGCTCTTGAAATTGCTGCCTATGAGGCTGCAACTGCTCTGGTAGAGTGCGCCGCCGCCGCTGATGGAGGCTCGCGACCCCTTGTCCTATATGCACAACCAAGCCTGCTAGAGTCTAGGCAGTAATCTCTTTTCCTTGATTATTTCCAGCTAGAACGACAAAAATGTTTATTGGATGACCTCACAGGAACAATTGTGGACAGGTACTTCTTTAAAGTTCTGAAAATGACCAGTTTGTGTGACTTTCTGTGTGATGTTCTGGAAAGTTAGGCAATGTCCAGATGTCTGTTAAATAGAGGGCTGTTGCTACTTTTGATGCAAGATGTTCTACAAGACCCAACTCTACTCCTTCTGGAAAGAAAACCATATTTTTTTTTCTTTGAAGCTCCAAGAGCTTTGAAGCTCCAAGAGCTCCAAGAGCTTGACAAACTTCTGCTTAAAGTTCTTGCAATAGATACTGCCTTGTAGGTAATGGCCTGAACCAAACACTGCTCTGTTGGAACAAACAGTTGAACTGACATGAAATCCAGCAACACCAATAGATCTCTTTTCCTTGGTGACAGAATCCTCACGACTGCCTTCAAAAGTTGTGCAAACTGAAGGATTCTTGGCCCATTTAAATTTGTTATTGCCGTAATAGCTGACACGTGCAAGCTCATTGAGGATAAGCTAAGGCTCATGTCCAATATGGCCTAGAGAAAGTATAGAACAGCTGTCACCAGAGGGGCAGTAGGATCAATGTCTCGCCCTACCGAGAAAATGCAAACTTGTTCCAGATTTAGGCATAGATGTTGGAAGTAGAGTGCCTTCTTGCACACAACAAGGTAAAGATTACTCTGGAGTGAATCTGGAGCAACCTGAGTTGCTCAGCCTCACCTTTTAGCGCCCCCTGCTTGCAGCCACAGTCTGCGTATGTTTAGGAGGGGAAATTCTTCTGTATCCTGAAAACCGAGGGCTTCCTGGCCAATATGGAGGGTTGGCTATGACAACCATGTTCTCCCTTGACAGACTCAAGAAGAATCTCCTTACGAGAGATGTTGGGGGAAAAATATATAGGCTAGATTGCAGCTCCAAGGAGAGACCAGAGCATCTGCCCCCTGCGCCTTGGGATGCGGAAACAAGGTAAGACATACCCAAAGTTTGTGATTACTGTGGGAAGCGAAGAGGTCTGTCTGTGTTAGGCCTCACCTGTGGACCAGCTCAGAGAAGACCTGAGATGTAGACCCACTCGTTGTGCTCTGGGAATCTGCTGGGAGGTAAACTGCTTCTGGAATTTGCTGGTGATCTTCCATCCCAGACGTTATGTGTTTCACCTCTCTCCATAGCATATTGCTGCGAGTTCCTCCCTTGAGCTGAACATAGGCAACCTCTGCCCTGTTGCTCAACTGCAAGGAGACCGGTCTTCCCTTGATTCTGTGTAGCAAGGCCAAAGTGCTAAAAGTGCTGTTTGAACTTCCAGCGCAATCGAGACTACCCTCCTTGGCTGGGAATCTCCACTTGCCTTGACTGACAGTCCCTTGCAGTGCACCTTTCAGGCTGTCTTGCAGACATGATTCGTAACAATTATCCAGTCTAACGGTTCTAACAGGCCATGACTTCCTCAAGGTCTTTCCATCACCCTGGACCGCTACTCATACTGAGTGACACTGTTATTAACTGTGCTAGATTTCCTCCCTAGCGCTAAGAATCCTAGTTGAAACTTGCGCAGGTGCCCATGCACCCAAGAAATCATCCGTATGCATGACGAGGTTGTGCCCAGATGACTGAGGCACTGAGAAGCCATGGAACAAGTAGAAGTATCTGTCCTCAGAATTCTGTTCCTGACTGTCACCACTTTCTCTGATGGAAGCAAAACAGAGGAACTAGCAGAGGCCCCTCAGGTACACTTACCGTTGGGTTGGTGAAAGTTGGCTTTGCTTTTCCCCCTTTTTTTTTTCGGAAGTTTATAACCCAGCCATATCTCTGCAGGGTATATATGAGGACCTCTTGACGTGACATCAATTGTTCCAGTCCTCTAGATAGAAGAAGAATGATGTCCAGGTAGCGGCGAACCTGTTTTCTGAGTGGAGCTGACACGGCACTGGGACCCTTGCAAACATTCTCAGAGATATTTTTTTTTTATTTACAAACGTTTTTATTGAGCAAGTAAAAAATTATAAATGCATGGAGAGAATAGAGTGTACATTAAAAAACCAACATATGATTGTACAGGTAATCAGCTCTCCAAATGTCATTGAGTAAGAAAAATAATAAAATAACAAAATTCAGAATGAAAAAGAAACTGAGTAAAGTAACATAGCTGTTTCTGCAATATAAGTAGATTGCTTACATAGAAGATACGCTCTAGACTGTAATCTTCCAATATACATAAATTGGCAGTACTGGGTGCGCTATAATCTGGAGTTACCCAATCGACTAATGAATTCAAATAAGGAAACAAGAAAGCCCTCCAAACACAAGTTACATCTGATAAAGCGACCAGTTAGCCCACTTACGATTGAAGACGTGCATGGTATCCATGAGGGTGTGGTGTACTATTTGCATCTTTTCAATGGATTCCGCCAGTTTAAGGCAACTGAAAAGTGTGTGAGCCAGCTTTTGATGGGGGGGGGGGGGGGGGGGGGAATTTCCGGGAGCTTTGCAAAAAAGATGCACATCTGGTAAGTCAGGGTCACCCCTGTTATCTGGAGCACCATCAAGGAGGCTCTTTGCCACATGGGTTTTAACACCGAGCAGTTCCAGATTGTCACAACAGGGGTACTCTTTTCCATACAACCTCTAAAACATGTGGCAGAAACTAAGGGGAAAATCTTATTCAATCTAAAGGGGGTACAATACCAGCGGGTGTGTCGTTTGACAGCAGTCTCTTTAATAGTGATGAGTGTGTGCATTTATGCATGTTAGAGACCATGTCAAACAAATCCTCTGTCTCCGTCTCCCATCCCAGCATAGCTCATGATTTGGCTGTACTATTGTGGTCATTAAGGTATTGATATAAGGTTGAGATAGTCCCCTTATCTCTGGAGGCCTCCCCACAAAGGTTCTCAAAAGGTGTTACAGCTCTATCAGCTGTCTGAGTTGACATATTAGAGAAGAAATGTCGGATTTGTAGGTATTTATAGAATTCAGAGCTGTGAAGGGCATAATTCTGTTGGAGATGTTCAAATGAGCAAAAGAAGGAGGCTAGACATGGGGGGCTGGAGAGTAATTTAAATTTCACCCTGTAAAGGGACCAGATGTACAGGGACTGGCCCACTATGCCATTGAGTGGTGCAACAGCCTTAGGGGAAACGGAGCATGACCAAAGAAGACCCGAAAGGTAGAAGGGGACAACAGAGATCCTCTCAAACTGCAACCATGTGATAGGGGAGGAAGAGGCTTGCCATTGAGCCAATTGTATGAGGCGTGAGGCCAAGTAGTATTTCCATAGATCAGGGCCCTATACATCAACTGTCGGCTCATTCAAGGTTTCTTGTTTTGCCAGATAAATTTAAACAGATCGGACTGTACAGCCAATATCGCAGAGCGAAGGACATAAAGGGGTAGGGCTCTAAAGAAAAACAGCAGCTTAGGGGGATCAACATTTTTATTGCTTGAATTCTTCCTAGGAACGATATGTGGCAAGAGGACCACTGGGTGAGTAAAGATCTAAGATCTAAGCGAAGGCTTGAGGATAATTGTGTGTACATCAGATTGAAGGAGAGGGATAAACAGATCCCTAGGTATTGTAGGGTGCCCGAGCTCCAGGCAAATTCATATTTATCTTTGAGATTGTTTGTTAAGGGTTAAGGGAGGTAATAGGCAAGGCTACAAATTTGTATGGATTAACTCCTAGTCCCGTAAGTTGGTGAAACGGTGAAAGGTGGAAAGTAGGCTGGGGAGGGAGATTAGAGGGTCCAAAAGAAATGAGGACGTTATCTGCATATAAGCTCAGTTTAAGTTCTTGGCCATTTTTTTGTGTATCCTTTGATATTGGGGTTAGAGGTAATTGAGTGGGCCAGTGGTTCAATCGCCAAGGTGAACAATAGAGGGGAGAGGGGACAGCCCTGCCTAGTGCCTCGTCTTAAAGCAAAATATTCTGAGTTGCACCCGGGGAGCCTAATGCGGGTTCGGGAATCATGATAGAGGGCCTTAAAGCCATGGATAAACTCCTCATTGAAGCCAAATTTGGCTAAAATGGAGTCTAGATAGGGCCAGAGGACACTGTCAAAGGCTTTATTACTATCTAAGCTAAGTAGTAAAACCTTACAGGAATGAATGTCAGCATCCTGTATCACATTAGTAGCCAGCCAAAGTGATTACTGATGCCAGTCGATCCGCCAGAAGATGGTCAAAAATTTTTAGATCATTATTAGTGACTGAAATGAGGTGAAAATTCTGCGGGAGGGTATGATCCTTTCCAGGCTTTGAGATTAAGGATATGTTCACCAGCAACATGTCAGTGGGGAATAAATCTCCACCCAGGATACGATTATATAGTTTGATCAACTTGGGAATTAAAAGGACAATGAATTTTTTATAGTATGGCACTGTATAGCCATCAGGGCCAGGGGTTTTTGACGATTTTAAGGAAGAAATGATAGAGGCTATTTATTCCCCTGTGCAAGGAGCGTTAAGAACTTGTAGCTGTTCTTCTGTGAGTTGAGGTAGCTAAAGAGCATCTAACCAGGTTTGAGGGATGGGGCAAGGCCGGGGTGGAGGGGGAGACAGAAGTGTTTGGTAGTAGGAAGAAAAGATTGTTAAAATGTCTGTCGGATGAGTGGTGAGGTTACCATTGCCATATTTTAATTTGTATGAATGCGTAGGTTGGATGGATTATTTCAACTTTCTGGCAAAGAAAAACAACTTTCAAACAACTTTCTGGCCGAAGCCAAATTGCTGTGCAAGAGGAATCTGACTTTGGACCAGCGGAGGGATTTCTCAGTGTGCTCCGAGAGTAAGGTGTCAAGGGCACCTCTCTTGCTGTTAATTTGACTCAGCAATTCCTGAGAAGGGATTTGGCTGTGTTTGTGATAAAGTTTCTCAAGATCCAAAGTAAGTGAGCAAATATCTTTTTGTTTTTAGCGTTTTCTAGTGGTGGCTATTTCAATCAAATGACCTCTCATCACGGCCTTATGAGCCGCCCATAAAGTTGTGGAGGAAATCTCATCTATGTCATTTTGGCATAGACAGATAGACAGATAGACAGACAGACAGACAGACAGATATAGATTTTTTTTTACAAAGTTACATAGTAGGCAAGGTTGAAAAAAGACACAAGTCCATCAAGTCCAACCTATGTGTGATTATGTGTCAGTATTATATTGTATATCCCTGTATGTTGCGGTCATTCAGGTGCTTATCTAATAGTTTCTTGAAGCTATTGATGCTCCCCGCTGAGACCACCGCCTGTGGAAGGGAATTCCACATCCTTGACGCTCTTACAGTAAAGAACCCTCTACGTAGTTTAAGATTAAACCTCTTTTCTTCTAATTTTAATGAGTGGCCACATGTCTTGTTAAACTCCTTTCCGTGAAAAAGTTTAATCCCTATAGTGGGGTCACCAGTACGGTATTTATAAATTGAAACCATATCCCCTCTCAAGCGTCTCTTCTCCAGAGACAATAAGTTCAGTGCTCGCAACCTATCCTCATAACTAATATCCTCCAGACCCTTTATTAGCTAAGGCTAGGTTTCCACTAGTGCGTCCCCAAAGTCGCGCGATTTTGCCGCGATTTTTTACCGCGATTTTACCGCGACTTTTTACCGCGATTTGAAGCAATGCCTGTATCTATAGACCTCAAGTCGCATCAAAGTGGGACCAAAGTAGTGCAGGGACTACTTTGAAGTCGCTGCGACTTGAAGTCGCACAGATATGAACGGTGCTCATTGGAAATCATGGGAAACAATTTGTCATGCGACTTTTCAGTCCCAAGTCGCATGAAAAGTCGCACTAGTGGAAACAGAGCCTTAGTTGCCCTTCTTTGTATTCGCTAAATTTCCAATACATCCTTCCTGAGGGCTGGTTCCCAGAACTGGACAGCATACTCTAGGTGCGGCCGGACCAGAGTATTGTAGAGTGGGAGAATTATCGTTTTATCTCTGGAGTTGATCCCCTTCTTAATGCATGCCAATATTCTGTTTGCTTTGTTAGCAGCAGTTTGGAATTGCATGCCATTGCTGAGCCTATCATCTACTAGGACCGTCGGGTCCTTTTCCATCCTAGATTCCCCAAGAGGTTCTCCCCTCAGTGTATAGATTGCATTCATATTTTTGCCACCCAAATGCATTATTTTACATTTTTCTATATTGAACCTCATCTGCCATGTCGTTGCCCACCCCATTAATTTGTTCAGATCTTTTTGCAAGGTTTCCACATCCTGCAGAGAAGTTATTGCCCTGCTTAGCTTAGTGTCGTCTGCAAATACAGAGATTGAACTGTTTATCCCATCCTCCTGGTCCCAGCACAGAACCCTGGGGAACCCCACTACCTACCCCTGACCATTCCGAGTTCTCCCCATTTATCACCACCCTCTGAACTCGCCCTTGTAGCCAGTTTTCAATCCATGTACTCACCCTATGGTCCATGCCAACTGACCTTATTTTGTACAGTAAACGTTTATGGGGAACTGTGTCAAATGCTTTTGCAAAATCCAGATACACCATGTCTACGGGCCTTCCTTTATCTAGATGGCAACTCACCTCCTCATAGAAGGTTAGTAGATTGGTTTGGCAAGAACGATTCTTCATGAATACATGCTGATTACTGCTAATGATACCGTTCTCTTTACTAAAATCTTGTATATAGTCCCTTATCATCCCCTCCAAGAGTTTACATACTATTGATGTTAGGCTAACTGGTCTGTAATTCCCAGGGATGTATTTTGGGCCCTTTTTAAATATTGGTGCTACATTGGCTTTTTTTTCAATCAGTTGGTACCATTCCAGTCAGTAGAATGTCTGTAAAAATTAGGAACAACGGTCTGGCAATCACTTGACTGAGTTCCCTAAGTACCCTCGGATGCAAGCCATCTGGTCCCGGTGATTTATTAATGTTAAGTTTCTCAAGTCTAATTTTAATTCTGTCCTCTGTTAACCATGGAGGTGCTTCCTGTGTTGTGTCATAAGGATAAACAGTGCAGTTTTGGATACTGAAGCCCCCCGATTCACTCATGAAGACTGAGGAGAAGAATAAATTCAATACCTTCGCCATCTCTCCATCCTTTGTAACCAGATGTCCTTCCTCATTCTTTATGGGGCCAATATGGTCTGTCCTCCCTTTTTTACTGTTTACATACTTAAAGAATTTCTTGGGATTTTTTTTGCTCTCCTCCACTATGTGTCTTTCATGTTCTATCTTAGCCATCCTAATTGCACCCTTACATTTCTTGTTGCATTCTTTATAAAGTCTGAATGCTGAGGATGATCCCTCAACCTTGTATTTTTTAAAGGCCGTCTCCTTTGCCTTTATATGCATTTTTACATTGGAGTTAAGTCATCCAGGACTTTTATTTGCTCTTTTAAATTTATTACCCAATGGGATACATTGGCTAATGCCCTTAATTTAATATACTCTTAAAGCAAACCCATCTCTCTTCCGTATTCTTTGTTCCTAATATTTTATGCCAATCTATGCCTTTTAGCAAGGTTTGTAGTTTAGGGACGTTGGCTCTTTTGAAATTCAGTGTCTTTGTATTCCCTTTAAGTTTCCTATTTGTGTGATTTATACTGAAACTAATTGACCTGTGATCGCTGTTGCCTAAATTGCCCTGTATTTCCACATCCGTGATCAGGTCTGTATTGTTGGTAATCAGTAGATCCAGTAATGTTCTTTTTTCTTATTTCTAGTTGGTGTGTCTACCATCTGACCCATAAAATTGTCCTGCAAGACATTAAGGAACTGGCGAGCCTTAAATGAATGCGCGGTTCCCCCCGCCCAGTCTATGTCTGGATAATTAAAATCCCCCATTATGATAACACTTCCCATCCTTGCTGCTAATCCAAATTAGATCTGTCTCCACTTCCTCCCTCAGGTTAGGGGGCCTATAGCATACTCCCAGTATTATTTTCCCCTTAGCTTCATCCCTTTGGAGCTCTACCCATAAGGATTCCACCTCCTCCCTAGCTCCCTCAGTGATGTCATCTCTCACATTCACTTGTACATTATTCTTGATATATAGGCATACCCCTCCCCCTTTTTTACCCTCTCTATCCTTGCGGTAAAGGGTATACCCTTGAATGTTTGCCAGCCAATCATGAGAGCTGTTGAACCAGGTCTCTGAAATTCCCACAAAATCCAAATCCTCCTTGTACAACGCTATCTCTAGTTCACCCATCTTGTCCGCCATGCTCCTGGCATTGGTGAACATGCCACATAGTTTAGACCGGTCGCATATTGTCCTCATATTGGGTGTTTCGAGATTGCAACTAGGACTTGCTACTATACTTACCTTGTGTTTTTGTGCTTTGGTCAACCTACCACTAATGCGCCCAATACTACCCTCTGGAATATCTTCCGCGCTGACTATCTATACCCTCCCCCCCATCGCCTAGTTTAAAAACCCCTCTAACTTTTTGGCCATCTTCATTTCCAGCAGATCTGCACCCTCCTCATTTAGGTGCCGTCCGTCCCTTCTATAGTACCGGTTATCGACTGAGAAGTCGGCCCAGTCCTCCAGTAACCCAAACCCCTCCTTACTACACCAGCTCTTCAGCCACTTGTTTACTTCCCTAATCTCCCTCTGCCTTTCTGGTGTGGCTCGATGTACCGGTAGTATTCCTGAGAATACTACCTTGGAGGTCCTTTTCCTCAATTTAGCTCCTAAGTCCCTAAAATCGTTCTTTAGGACACTCCATCTGCCTCTGACTTTGTCATTGGTGCCAACGTGCACCATGACAGCTGGGTCTTCCCCAGCCCCTCCCAGTAATCTGTCCACAAGATCCGTGATGTGCCGAACCCGAGCGCCCGGTAGACGACATACTGTTCGGCGCTTCAGGTCTTGGTTACAGATTGCCCTCTCTGTCCTTCTAAGAATTGAGTCCCCTACCACCAGAATCTGTCTTTCCTTTCCCTTCGCTGCCCCCCCACTCTCACTGGAGGAGCTCTTCCCCTGGCAGCTAGGAGAGTCCCTCAGCTCCAGCAGTGCTGGTCCCTGACTGGTTTCACCAATGTCACTCAATGGAGCGTACTTATTGGGATGCTCCAGTCCTGGATCGGCCTCCCTGGCACTTCCCCCTCTACCCTTCCTGACTGTCACCCATCTACTCTTTGCTAGTGCCTGCACCTCTTTGTCTCCACCCGCCTCTGTGCTGGCCCCTGTCGGCACCTGCCGTGAACGTTCCTGGCTCTCCTTTAGTATGGAAGGACTTCTCAGTGCTGACAGTTGCTTCCCCAGATTCAGAACCTGGGCTTCCAGGGAAACAATGTGCTTACATTTTGCACAGCAGTATTCGCCCTTGATCGGACGATAAAGGAACGCATACATGCAGCAAGATGTACAAAGAGTCGCCTCTCCACACCTGCCGGGCATCGTACCTATTAAATTTAGTGAGGATTGGGGATTATACCCTGTCCAAATTATCTAACAGCTAGCTTCCTGGCACTAATACTCAAGACAATACACAGGTACTCACAGTACGTGCACTCGCAGAACAGTTGCAGACCTACGTGCACTCGCAGATATATATATATATATATATATATATATATATATATATATATATATATATATATATACACACACACATACACACACACACACACACACACACACACGCACATACACACACACACTTCTCTTTTTGTTTTTAAAAAAAAAAACAAAATAAATTGGCGTCCTACCTGTTAAAAAGCAGTAGGCACAGAGAGAGCTCTTGCTGGCAAGAGGGAGCTTTTGCTCATAAGCAAGATGGTGGTCGGAACTCCCAATGGCTGGCACAGCCTGATGAAGTAATGAAAGAAAAACAGCACTGGGCGGCCATTTTTTCCCTATAGAGAGGCCTGGGATGCTCCAGGCAGCATGGTCTAGACCCCCACATGGGAAAACAAGAGGGGAACAGAACACTAACAAAAAAAAGGAGACATGGGAGACACTCAAAAAAGAAACAGACTGAGATAAGTGAAAACACATATGAGGAGACAGAAAGAATAAAAGGGATAGGCAGCCTGTATGGTGCAAGGAACCAAAAAAAAAAAAAGGAAAAGGATTAAACTAGCTGGCCCCCCAAGCCTCAGCCCACAGACACTTACATGATGGCAGATTTCGTACCTAATGAGGAAACACTGCAGGGCCACATCAAGTCTCATAGAAGGGACTCCCAGGCTATTAGCACTGGGAGAGGCTAAACCTAGATGGCTACTGCACTGAGGCAGAGGTGGGAACATAGAACTGCTTACTCTTCACTGGTGCATGGAGGTATGAGGGGAAAAAAGAACGGGGGGGGGGGGGCGGCTAACTAGTCCTTTTTTTTTATGGTATTCACTGGTCCTGAGGGAGTGGTCAAATGGCGAAGCTCTATCACTAGTATGCTGCCATGTTGGCGTCAGGCAATAGAGATTTCTTTTGGTGGTATTTGATCACCTCTGCGCTATAAACAAAAAAAGAGCGACAATTTTGAAAAAAAAAAAAGGATTTTTAAAACAGCTTACCTGTAAAATCCTTTTCTTGAGTACATCATAGGACACAGAGCCTCAAGTAATTACTTGGTGGGTTATGGGCCTACCTTCAGGTGTTGACACTGGTATAACCAATACAGGAAGTTGACTCCCCTATATAGCCCCTCCTCCTTCCAGGAGTCAGTTTTTGTAGCCAAGCAATATAAGCAATATACTCTCACCCCATAAAACAGAGGGGCAGGAGCTCTGTGTCCTATGATGTACTCCAAGAAAAGGATTTTACAGGTAAGCTGTTTTAAAAATCCTATTTTCTTTATCGTACATCATAGGACACAGAGCCTCAAGTAATTACTTGGTAGGATGTCCCATAGCAATGCTACTTGAGGGGAGGGAGACACAACCCGTAGGGCACCCCCAGACCTTGAGGAATTATACTGCTGCCTGCAGCACACTGCGCCCAAAGGCGATATCCTCATTCCATCTTACATCTACTTGATAAAATTTTGTAAATGTATGCACTGAAGACCAAGTTGTGGCCTTGCAGATCTGAGACATGGAGGCCTGGTGACGCACTGCCCAAGAAGCACCAACTGCTCTGGCAGAGTGCGCCTTAACTTGAAAAGGGGGAATCTTTCCCTTTAAATCATAAGTTTGAATTATAACCTGCCGAATCCACTTAGCCACAGTGGATTTTGATGCCGCCTTTCCTTTTTTAGGACCCTCTGGCAAAATAAATAAGACATCTGTCTTACGAATCTGAGCAGTTTTCTTTAAATAGATCTTCACTGCTCTCACCACATCAAGACAATGTAGTAACTTTCCTTCTTTGGAACATGGTTTTGGAAAAAACGATGGCTGGACAATATCTTCATTTAGATGAAAGCCTGAAACCACTTTTGGCAAAAAGCCTGGACGAGGGCGTAACACCACTTTGTCCTCATGAATAACCAAATGGTTTTGGAAAAAAAAACGGCAGGACAATATCTTGGTTCAGGTGGAAACCTGAGACCACTTTGGTAAAAAACCTGGACGAGGGCCCAACACCACTCTGTCCTCATGAATAACAAAATATGGCTCTTTACAGGAAAGAGCAGCCAATTCTGAAACCCTCCTTGCTGAGGATATAGCAACCAAAAATATCAGCTTCCTAGTCAGAAGGACTAAGGGAACATGCTGTAATGGTTCGAATGGCGGTTTTTGTAACACTGACAAAACTAAATTCAAGTCCCAAGGGCTTAAGGGTGATTTAACTGGCGGATTAATCCGCATCACTCCTCGCATGAAACCCTGGACTAAAGAATGCGTAGCAAGTGCTCTTTGAAATAAAATTGATAAGGCTGAGACTTGGCCCTTAATAGTACTCAGGGTCAACTTCATCTCTACGCCTACTTGTAGAAAGGCAAGAATTCTGCCTATAATATATCTCAGAGGGTGCCAACCCTTGGACTCACACCAGGAAACATAAGCTTTCCAGACTCTATAATATATAGCTCTAGAAGCTGGCTTCCTAGCATTAAAGTAGAAATAACTGCCCTGGAAAGCCCACGTCTTTTCAGAATGTGGGCCTCAATAGCCAGGCTGTTAAATTTAGCATTCGTAAAGTAGGATGGAATGAGATGTGAGAGTAGGTCTGGCCTTAGTGGAAGGGACCACAGATCCTCCACTAACATCTTTACGACCTCTGCATACCATGACCTTCTGGGCCATGCTGGTGCTGCCAGAATTACCGTTTTTCTTTCCAGCTTGATCCTGCAAAGAAGTCAAGGCAGCAACTGAATAGGGAGAAATGCATAGATCAGTAAAAGCTGATCCCACAGTATCAACGCATCTGTTCTGCATGCGAATGGATCCTTTGTTGTGGACACAAAGTTGACTAACTTTATGTTGCACTGGATGCTAGAAGATCTACATCCGGAGTCCCCCATCCTTGACAAACAGCCCGAAACATGTCGGAGTGAATAAACCATTCCCCTGGGAATAATCTGCTGGCGGCACATGTAGTGCGCGTGCCAATTCTCTATTCCCAGAATGAAGACTGCCGACGGGCACGGAATATTTCTTTCTGCCCAAGTTAGAATATGGTTCACTTCTCTCTGCACTGAGAGATTCTTGGTGCCCCTTTTGGTGATTGATATAGGCAACAGCAGTGGCATTGACGGATTGGATCCTGTCGGGACAATCCCTTAACCTGAAAGTCCAGGCTTTTAGAGCCGGACGCACTGCCCGAATCTCTAGGATGTTGATGGGCAAGGCTCTTTCGGTTCTTGAACACTGTCCTTGGACAGTTGTCTTCTCTGTCATTACCACTTTCCAGATAGGTGGTCTGAAGGATTTACCCTTTAGGACATTCTTTAGTAACCACCAATTGAGGCTTTGGGACACCCTTGGGGACAGCCGCATTGGCAAGTCCAAAGCTTGGATCGTTTTGTTCCAAGCAAATAGAATACTGTTTTGCAACAGTCTCGAATGGAACTGGGCAAAGGGAACTGCTTCGAATGAAGCCACCATCCTTTCTAACAACCTCATGCAAAAGGTGAATGGAGGGAACTTTTGACCTGACCATCCGCACCAACTCTTTTATAGAGTGGTGTTTTTTTTTTTTTTTTTCCAGGCAAGAAGACCCTTTTTCTGCGCTGTATCTATGATCAGACCCAAATACTGCAGCCCTTTTTTAGCGATTTTAATGGAGACTTTACTAGGTTGAGAATGCAACCCAGACCTTTCCAAGTAACTGGTTGTAATGCGTACACCTTACTCCGAACAGCGATTGGTCTATTAGCAATAGATCGTCTAGGTATGCCAAGACTGTTTAAGCCCTGTGACCTGGCTACAGGTGGGGCTAGTACCTTTGTGAACACTCGAGGTGCTGTAGCTAGCCCGAAGAACAAGGCTATAAACTGAAATGCTGCTGTTCTACTTCGAACCGCAGAAACCTTTGGTGAGCGGGAAATATATGGACATGCAGATATGCAACCCTGATGCCGATAGGCGCTAGAAGTTTTCCTGAAAGTCCAGGCTTTTAGAGCCGGACGCACTGCCCGAATCTCTAGGATGTTGATGGGCAAGGCTCTTTCGGTTCTTGAACACTGTCCTTGGACAGTTGTCTTCTCTGTCATTACCACTTGCAGGATAGAAACTACTGACTTGATTGACTCCATAGAAAGGAGCAGATCTTCAGGAACTGATTTAGATTCTTTTAGATCTAGAATGGATCTGTTGAATTTCTGCGTGGCTGTGTACGTGTACAGGAAACGCATGAAAAAGGCAGTGAAGGTTCCAAGGAACCTAAGAAAAAACAGATCAGCTGACTCTACTAGAGGTAGCTTGAAAGAGGCACAAATCATCTCTGTAAGTGGTTTGTACCAGCAATTTCTCAGATTGCGAGGCTGAAAAAAAGTTCAACTCTAGTTGTCTCCTCTGCAGGAGTACTCGGTTTGCCTTTCTTCCCGATTACCTGAGGGTAATCCTTCATCCTATACCCACTGTTCCCTTGATAAGGGATCTCAGGTGGGGGAGGGGATCTAACACGCTTCCCATCCTTGGATAGCGGATGCTATTAAAGTCGTTAATTTTCCTTCTAGGCCCTGCAGGGCAGAGGAAAAACGCATCTTCAATCATGTATACAGGGGCTGAATATTTTCTCCTCTTAGGCTCAGTTTCCACTATTGCAACCCCAAAGTTGCGTGATTTTACCGTGATCCTTTGCCGCCGAGAATACGTCGGGGCGCGATTTTGATGCGACAGGAAACAATGCCTGTGTATTCTAGAGGTTTATGGACCTCAAGTCGCATCAAAGTGGTACCAAAGTAGTGCAGGGACTACCTTGAAGTCGCACAGATCTGAACAGTATTTCTTGGAAATCATGCCCTAGAGTCTGACGGTGGAGGCCGTCACCGCTGCCTACAGGCAGCTGCCCCTGCGCAGGGGAAGGAATCTGTTTAAGTGACTTGTCCAAGGTCACAAGGAGCCAACGTGAGGACAAGGCCCCACGTCTTTCAGGAAGCCTCCCATGGCTATGCTGGCCATCAGAGTAGTTAACCTGTGAGGAGTGGCTCCTTCACTAGTGAACGCCGACATGTGGATCTGAACCCATGTCTGTCAGGAAGACTCCCATGGCTGCACTGGCCATCAGAGTACTTAACCTGTGATCTGTTGTGGCTTCACTTTAAATAAAAAGGACATTTAAACCTTCTACTGGAAAAAAGAGCTTTACTGCTAGAAATCATTTGGATGTATTTCACCAAACCTTCCCCAATGAAAAGGGAAACTAGTCAGACACCCTTTTTTGCAAGATGCTTCGGCTGACCAACCCTTTTAACCACAGGGTCCTAAGCATGTGTTTTAGCACAAGCGCAAGGCAAGACGCCTGGTGGATAGGATCTTTTATGGCATCTATGGCGAAATATAGCACCATTGGTAGGAGGATTTAAAAAAAAAAAATTCCAACTCCTTACCTGTTGGATGCTTAAGCAATTATGCATCTTGATGCTGGAAATCGCAGCGTCTACTGCTTTTACTTTCCAACCTTTGTGAATTATTCCTCCATGATAGAGAACTGAGAAACTCTTTGGAGGGAAAAAATGCTTATCCAGATGATCCCATTCAGCATAAATAAGTGCTGTAAAAGGTTTTGTTTTTTTTGTTGTTTTTTTTTTTTTTTAAAAACCAAAGAAGGGACCTGGACTTTCAGCTTACTCTGTTAGGAGTAGTATAAATAGTGGAATGAACCATCTCTGTAAGAGTTTGTACCATCATTCTGTCAGATTGTGAGGTTGCATAAGGTTTATCAACTGTTGTTTCCTCAGCAGAGGAAAATTTGGCTTGTTTTTCCCAGTGATCACCTGAGGATAACACCTCATCCTGTGCCCACTGTTCCCTTGGAAAAAGGGGTTTGAGGTGGGGGAGGGGGATCTATCCTCTTGGATGGAGAATGCGATTAAAGCCGCTAATCTTCCTTCTAAGCCCAACAGGGCAGAGGAGAATGCATCTTTAGTCACATACACAGGGGCTGAAGTGTGAGAAGCAGTTGTACCACCAATTGCTTCCAATGACTCACCCTGGCTTGCCATGTCAGGTATCTCCGGAGAGGATGACAGTGTGGAGGCATGACTGGAGTTCCCAGCGCCTGGGGGTGGAATCCTTGGTACCTTTGTGGTACACTGGAAATTTAAATGTGCTAAGCACAACAGCAGAGGCACTTTAACAAATTATGGTATTTGCTGAACAATAGTTTTAGCAAAAGAAAACAATGTCACCATAAGGATCAGCCTTTGATGCTGAGTACCATAATATTTCCTGTGCTGGAAATATCTGTTTTCACACCTTTATATGCCCAGCGCTCCTGTGTTTCTTAGTGTGACAGGCTTCTGTCTTCAGCATATGAACAGAGCGTCTGTGTTAAGCCTCAGGTGAGGACCTGATTACACATAAGTGTCAGCTGTTACCGCACCTCTCCAGGAGGAGAATTTTTATCAGCAGTGTTTGTTAAGCTCCTAGTTTTAAAGGAAGACTTCACCTTATACAAAAAAAATGCAAATGGCTGGTTTTGTATGTTCATAAACTACTGCTGTAACCCCTTTAGATCCCTCAGAAGAGGAACACCATCTGTTCAATTAAGAACTCCCCTCTGGCTGCAGGGACCACACCCGCTGCTATAGCCAGACACAGAGCTGCTGAAAAAGGCATCGTACTAGGTAAGTGTAATATACTCCCTCTAGAGGAGACATTTTAAGGCATACAGTTATACATTTTATATATATATATATATATATATATATATATATATATATATATATATATATATTTTTTTTTTTTTTTTGGAGAAAAGGGCATAGGTGGACTTTTTACAGTTCCTAGGCTTCTCCCCTTACCTTATCCTTGCTGCAGGATACTGCTGATTTAACAGACAGATCCAACCTTCACCCATCACGGCGGGCAGCATAGTTAAACCTTCAAAGACTGGGGCCCTTTTTAAAGGGGTTCCGCTCCTTTGGACCCGTATAGCACCCCTCAGAAACAACTTTAGGCAATATGAAAAACCAAAAAGAGTCCTGGTTCCTAGGGTCCAGCTCGCAAAGAGAAGCTTACAGGCAAAACCTTGTTCTTCAATGCGAGGCCCAGTTACCATCCTATGGCCTCAGTGGTGAGGATGGATCCGGTTGTGGAGGTTTTTTAAATCCAGCATGGATCCCTCCCTGGAGCTCCTCAGAGCACATCTTCACTCGTGACCAACACCTTAGACACTGGCAAAAAAACTGAGGACTCCTGGAAGGAGGAGGGGTTATATAGGGGAGTCAACTTCCTGTATTGGTTATACAAGTGTCAACACCTGAAGGTAGGCCCATAACCCACCAAATAATTACTTGAGGCTCTGTGTCCTATGATGTACGATAAAGAAAACAATATTTTTTAATTTCTGCTATAAAACATACCCAATAAAAAATATGTAAAAAATCAAATTTCTTTATCAATTTAGGTCAATATGTATTCTGCTACATATTTTTGGTAAAAAATCCCAATAAGCATATATTGATTGGTTTGCGCAAAAGTTATTGCGTCTATAAACTATGGGATGTTTTTTATGGTATTTTTATTTTTATTTTTACTAGTAGTGGCGGCGATCAGTGATTTTTAATGGGACTACGAGATTGCGGCGGACAAATCGGACACTAAGTGACACTTTTTGGGGACACCGATACAGTGATCAGTGCTAAAAAAATGCCCCGTCACTGTATAAATGACACTGGCAGGAAAGGGGTTAACATCAGGGGCAATCAAAAGGTTAAGTGTGTTTCCTGGGTGTGCTTTCTTACTGTGTGGGGGATGGACTGACTGCAGGGAGAGAGACATCTGTGTTCCTGATAAGCAGGAACACAAGATCTCGCTCTCCCTGTCTGACTAAACAATGGTCCGCAGACAGCGGTTCTGTCTTTCCTCCGAATGATCATGGGTGGCAGGCGGCCATCGCCATCGTATGTGCCCCAAACACGAAAGTCAGGAAGAAACGCCAGGCCGTCCTGCCTTAGTATATATGTGGTGGGCGGTCTGGAAGTAGTTAATTCTTGAATCATGGCGGCACTAGGGTCATGGGTTCAAATCTCAACCATGACATCAGAGTCCTGTGTGTTTTCCAAACATGCATGTGGTGCAAAAAGCTGGGGCTGATGTAGGTAGGCTGTAAGATGTTTATCAATGTTATATTAAAACAAACCTTAACTACATCTTCCTTACCTTAACAGAAATTTCCCCTTCCCTAGTTAATTTGCCCAGCCTGTCTCTTTGGTGTGTGCATTTAGTTTATTCATTTGCAGCTGCTGTAGTGTGCTTTAAGAACCAGTTTACACCACATGCAGTCCAGTGTGTTTTTTTTCTGCATCAAAAACGCATGGAAAATATGGTTTCCAATGGCATAGTTCACACCAGTGTGGTCAGTTCCAGGGCGTTCCAGTTCCAGAAAAAAAAAAGTAGAACCTGCTGCATTTTTCCTGCACTGGAATGCATCAAAAATGCACCGGACCCCAGTATAACAAAAAAAAATAAAAAAACAGGAAAAGGGAATTAAAAAAAAGCATCTGGAATGCATCAAGAAATACATCAAAAATGCACTGTAACGCATTAAAAATGCGCATGCAGAAACGAAATTGGAATGGATCTGGATTTTTTTTGTGGTTTTGTTTTTTTGTGGTTTTTTTTTTTTTTTTTTGTGTTTTTTTTTTTTTGTGGTGTGAGCCTCTCCCATCCTTTGGAATTCCCTACCCCAATCTGTCTGATTATTTCAACTCTATCCACTTTTAGGTAATGCCTGAAAGCTTTTCTCTTCAGAGAAGCCTATCCTGTCTCCACCTAACAACTGTATTTTCTTTTTTGTAATACTTGGCTCTCCCTTTTAGATGGGGAGCTCTAACGAGCAGGGCTCTCTAAATCCTCCTGTATTAAATTGTATTGTAATTGTACTGTCTGACTTAACATTGTAAAGCGCTGCACAAACTGTTGCCGCTATATAAATCCTGTCTAATAATAATAATAAAATAATGCAGCCCAGTGCATTTTTATTCTGCATTAAAAACACATGGAAAGTAGGTTGTATAGTTTCTAATTGCATAGTTCACACCAGTGTGGTCAGTTCCAGTGTTGTCCAGTTCCAGAAAAAAAGTAGAACATGCTGCATTTTTCCTGCACTGGACTGTACTGGAACATGATAAACCACAAAAAAAAAAAACACACCGGAATGCACTGGATTCAATCAAAAAACACATAAAAATGCACCAGACCCCAGTGCAGTGAAAAAAAAAATGGAAAAAAGAAGAATAAAAAAGCATCTGAAACGTATCAAAAGCGCATTAAAACCGCGCATGCAGTAATGTATCCGGAATGGATCTGGAGTGTGTTTTTGTGGTGTGAATCAGCCCTTAGCCCAAGCAAACCCCCCGTGTTCTTATGTAACACTGCACTACTCTGGGTGGGGAAGTTAAGCTTTTTTTATGTTAACATTTTGATGGTGATACAATGAAAATCTTTGTACCAGCAATACTTCAACTGTCATGCATGAGTTTCTTGCATGGCAGCTGTGATTACTACTGATCTGGGATTGGCTAAAGCTAATCACATGGTACAGGGTGCTGTGATAGATCCAGGTAACGTGATAGCTGTTGGCCAATCACAACTCACTAGTATAGGAAGCAAAGCTGTTATAAATTAGAATAATTCATAATAGCTTTGTAGACATTGTGATCACATGGCGATCCCATAAGCCTAAGGCCACTCAAAGCGGAACGGTACCGTAAGCCACAATCCGCTGTGAGGGGCACGCTGCGCACCCTAGCAGACATGCAGTGACCCCCTTAGGCATCATGACATATATTTACATGATTGTCCCTGCACGTGCCACCCCACCACAGTATATGTATGGTGGTAGGGCAGCGTGTCTGGATACTTTATTAATAATATACAGTATTTATATAGGGCCATCAGGTGGTGCAGTGCTTTACAAATGCATATGTATCCTAAAACTATTTTACTTTATTTACAAGTTGATTGGTGTTCTTGGCATTGCAACTGGTGATTTCAAAAACAAAGGCCCAGGTTGACATGTTGAACACTCTTACCTATCCACCAGCTGAATTCAATGGTCCAATAAATGCAGCTTTGGAGTTGGTAGACTATCCTCACACTGGGACTTCCGACTGTTAACGGTAAAGCGCTGCTCGTTTTAGCGGCGCTTTTTACGAACAAACAACTGGTAAAAAGTCCTGTTTTGCAATGTTTTCAAAGCACTTTTCAGGCGCTCTGGAATTGCAATTGCAATGGGCAGGGCGATTTGGGAGCGCTAAATACAGCACTCCCAACCCGCCCCAAAGATGCTGCTTGCAGGACTTTTCATAACGTCCCGCAAGCGCAACGCCCCAGTGTGCAAAGACACATTGCAATGAATGGGAGGTGGTTTTCTGATGCTTTTAAGAGGTTAATTCTAGCGCTAAAGTGCCTTGAAAACCGCCTCAGTAAGAAAGTAGCCTTAAGGTCTTTCTTTTTTTTTTTTTTTTTTAAGGGGGGAGTTTAATGCCTTGCATGTGTGCAGAGTAAAAAGTTTATTTTGTAGACTACAGTATTATAGATTTATCTATTTGTATAGGTGATTATATATTCCACTTGAGGAAAAAAGTTTTATTGATCCAAGATCCAACAATTACATAGTAGCTCAATATTCTACATTTATTTGGACAGCAACAACACAATTGTGTACATTTACTTGTGCAAAAAGAAACAGTATTACTTGCTACAGGCTTAGAAGGGCTCTGCTCATAGGAGCTTACAATCTAAAAGGGATCACAACTTAACTTTAATAGTGGACAGCAGGGAACAAAAAGCTAATATTAACTAGGAAACACATTTTAAGGTTCAACAACGCTCACCACCCCACCAATGCCCAATTTGTTGTTAGGTGCAAGATTCTCAAAAACAAAATGGGGGATCAAAAATAAAAAGGAAAGCGTACCAAACCCCCCTGTTTCCACAAATATACATTTCTGATTATAGTAAGCAGGAAGCTGCATTTCTGTCTACATGATTAAGCAAAGTTAGGATTCTAAGAATAGAATTTACATTTGTTAGTAACAATAACAAAAAAAGGATTAGCAAATGCTCATAAACACGTGATCAGACAGGAAAAACACACACATAATTTAAGCCATACTCACAGAAAAAAAACTGTTGGGAAACAAATGCACAACAATTACAGCAAACACACAAAACAAACATCAAAACAGCCTTAGTGTGGTGTTGGTCATTTTGCACAATATCATTCCTCCTCCTAAAAAAGGAGGGAAAAATATGCAAGGATGGACAGCAAGTAATCTGGCCTCTTTTCAGGCTAAGCAAGCCCCACTACTGAAGCCCTTTATAAAACATAGGTTGGATTGAGAGCCTGCCTACACACA
This sequence comes from Aquarana catesbeiana, assembly GCF_042186555.1. Taxonomy (NCBI): domain Eukaryota; kingdom Metazoa; phylum Chordata; class Amphibia; order Anura; family Ranidae; genus Aquarana; species Aquarana catesbeiana. The sequence continues at coordinate 446,410,064 of NC_133326.1, read as the reverse complement.
CCCAATAAGGGACACGCCCACCAGTCCATTCATGATAACAGTACCCCAGGTGTAATCCTATACTTTTGTATTACCAATCGCTACCAACACCTCCCCTCTTCCCCCAACTAAATTTACCAGAAAAAACCATGACTCAAATTGTTGAGGTAAATTGGCTTTTTCAGCCCCTTTATTACATACTAAGAAATATAACAAACATTCCTTAACCACTTCAGCCACGGAAGGATTTACGCCCTTCCAGACCAGAGCACTTTTTACAATTTGGCACTGCGTCGCTTTAACTGCTAATTGCACGGTCATGCAATACTGTACCCAAACAAAATTGGCGTCATTTTCTTCCCACAAATAGAGCTTTCTTTTGATGGTGTTTGATCACCTCTGCCATTTTTATTCTTTGCGCTATACACGGAAAAAGACCGAAAATTTTGAAAAAAAATGATATTTTCTACTTTTTGTTATAAAAAAAATCCAATAAACTCAATTTTAGTCATATATTTAGGCCAAAATGTATTCGGCCACATGTCTTTGGTAAAAAAAATGTCAATAAGTGTATATTTATTGGTTTGCGCAAAAGTTATAGCGCCTACAAACTAGGGTACATTTTCTTGAATTTACACAGCCTTTAATTTATGACTGCCTATGTCATTTCTTGAGGTGCTAAAATGGCAGGGCAGTACAAAACCCCCAGAAATGACCCCATTTTGGAAAGTAGACACCCCAAGGAAATTGCTGAGAGGCATGTTGAGCCCATTGAATATTCATGTTTTTGTCCCAAGTGATTGAATAATGACAAAAAAAAAAAATTACAAAAAGTTGTCACTAAATGATATATTGCTCACACAGGCCATGGGCATATGTGGAATTGCACCCCAAAATATATTCAGCTGCTTCTCCTGAGTACAGGAATACCACATGTGTGGGACTTTTTGGGAGCCTAGCCGCGTACGGGGCCCCGAAAACCAATCACCGCCTTCAGGATTTCTAAGGGCGTAAATTTTTGAATTTACTCCTCACTACCTATCACAGTTTTGAAGGCCATAAAATGCCCAGATGGCATAAAACCCCCCCAAATGACCCCATTTTGGAACGTAGACGCCCCAAGCTATTTGCTGAGAGGCATGTCGAGTCCATGGAATATTTTATATTGTGACACAAGTTGCGGGAAAGAGACAAATTTTTTTTTTTTTTTTTGCACAAAGTTGTCACTATATGATATATTGCTCAAACATGCCATGGAATATGTGAAATTACACCCCAAAATACATTCTGTTGCTTCTCCTGAGTATGGGGATACCACATGTGTGGGACTTTTTGGGAGCCTAGCTGCGTACGGGGCCCCGAAAACCAATCACCGCCTTCAGGATTTCTAAGGGTGTAAATTTTTGATTTCACACCCAGGTGGCACAAACCCCCCCCAAATGACCCCATTTTGGAAAGTAGACACCCCAAGCTATTTGCTGAGTGGCATGGTGAGTATTTTGCAGCTCTCATTTGTTTTTAAAAATGAAGAAAGACAAGAAAAAAATTTTTTTTTTCTTTTTTCAATTTTCAAAACTTTGTAACAAAAAGTGAGGTCTGCAAAATACTCACTATACCTCTCAGCAAATAGCTTGGGGTGTCTACTTTCCAAAATGGGGTCATTTGGGGGGGGGGGGGGGTTTGCCACCTGGGCATTCCATGGCCTCCAAAACTGTGATATACAGTGAAGAGTGAAATCAAAAATTTACGCCCTTAGAAAGCCTGAAGGCGGTGCTTGGTTTTCGGGGTCCCGTGCGCGGCTAGGCTCCCAAAAAGTCCCATACATGTGGTATCCCCATACTCAGGAGAAGCAACAGAATGTATTTTGGGGTGTAATTTCACATATTCCATGGCATGTTTGAGCAATATATCATTTAGTGACAACTTTGTGCAAAAAAAAAAAAAAAATTGTCTCTTTCCCACAACTTGTGTCACAATATAAAATATTCCATGGACTCGACATGCCTCTCAGCAAATAGCTTGGGGTGTCTACTTTCCAAAATGGGGTCATTTGGGGGGGGTTTTGAACTGTCCTGGCATTTTATGCACAACATTTAGAAGCTTATGTCACACATCACCCACTCTTCTAACCACTTGAAGACAAAGCCCTTTCTGACACTTTTTGATTACATGAAAAAAAATTTTTTTTTTGCAAGAAAATTACTTTGAACCCCCAAACATTATATATCAGTGTTGCCAACCGCCCGTTAATTTACGGGCAGCCCGTAAAAAGCACCCCATTTTCGGGGCGCCCGTGAATGCCCGTTACGGGCAGCCGGTGCCCGTAAAAAATATGGCTGCGGGCCGGCCATGCAACTGCGCATGCGCCGTTCCGAAGCCTGCAGGACTCGGGAAATATCGTACGAGCTCGGCAGGCCGGCGCATGCGCAGTAATGTAATGACGCCGCCTGGCGCCATTTTTGAACAGAAGCCGCCGGCCGCCGCTCGTTCTTCAGTTCTCGGCGGTTCAGCGGGGGGGAGCAGGAGGAGCCATGTTACCGGGCCCGGCCACGGCAGGACGTCAGTGAGTGAGTGACAGAAGTAAAAGCCTCTGACCATCTCCTGTGCTCGCAGCCTCTGCTCTGACCATGATCTCCTGTGCCCACAGCCTCTGCTCTGACCATCTCCTGTGCCCACAGCCTCTGCTCTGACCATCTCCTGTGCCCACAGCCTCTGCTCTGACCATCTCCTGTGCTCGCAGCCTCTGCTCTGACCATGATCTCCTGTGCCCACAGCCTCTGCTCTGACCATCTCCTGTGCCCACAGCCTCTGCTCTGACCATCTCCTGTGCCCACAGCCTCTGCTCTGACCATCTCCTGTGCTCGCAGCCTCTGCTCTGACCATGATCTCCTGTGCCCACAGCCTCTGCTCTGACCATCTCCTGTGCCCACAGCCTCTGCTCTGACCATCTCCTGTGCCCACAGCCTCTGCTCTGACCATCTCCTGTGCCCACAGCCTCTGCTCTGACCATCTCCTGTGCCCACAGCCTCTGCTCTGACCATCTCCTGTGCCCACAGCCTCTGACCATCTCCTGTGCTCGCAGCCTCTGACCATCTCCTGTGCCCGCAGCCTCTGACCATCTCCTGTGCTCGCAGCCTCTGACCATCTCCTGTGCTCGCAGCCTCTGACCATCTCCTGTGCTCGCAGCCTCTGACCATCTCCTGTGCCCGCAGCCTCTGACCATCTCCTGTGCCCGCAGCCTCTGACCATCTCCTGTGCTCGCAGCCTCTGACCATCTCCTGTGCCCGCAGCCTCTGACCATCTCCTGTGCCCGCAGCCTCTGACCATCTCCTGTGCCCGCAGCCTCTGACCATCTCCTGTGCCCGCAGCCTCTGACCATCTCCTGTGCCCGCAGCCTCTGACCACTAGCTGGGTTATAGTAACCTGACCTTCATGTCAATGGAGAAATATGTTTTTTAACTTTTGTTTAGCTTAAACACATTGCTAATAGCACTAGCTATATGTTTATAGTTCAAATATGTATCCTTGTACTGTTTAGCACTGAAAATAGTAACTTTAGGTACTTTTTTGCAGCGCCAGTAAAAAATGCAGATCTGCCAGTAATTTTCATGATTTTTGCCAGTAAAAAAGTGGTGCCGTTTGTAAATTTTGTCATCCTGCCAGTAAATTTCACTTCAGGGGGTTGGCAACACTGTTATATATATTTTTTAAAGCAAATGCCCTACAGATTAAAATGGTGGGTGTTTCATTTTTTTTTTTTCACACAGTATTTGCGCAGCGATTTTTTCAAACGCATTTTTTGGGGAAAAAACACACTTTTTTAAATTTTAATGCACTAAAACACACTATATTGTCCAAATGTTTGATGAAATAAAAAAGATGATCTTAGGCCGAGTACATGGATACCAAACATGACATGCTTTAAAATTGTGCACAAACGTGCAGTGGCAACAAAATTAATACATTTTTAAAAGCTTTTAAAAGCCTTTACAGGTTACCACTTTAGATTTACAGAGGAGGTCTACTGCTAAAATTACTGCCCTCGATCTGACCTTCGCGGTGATACCTCACATGCATGGTGCAATTGCTGTTTACATTTGATGCCAGACCGACGCTTGCGTTCGCCTTAGCGCAAGAGCAGGGGGGACAGGGGTGCTTTTTTTTTTTTTATTATTTATTTTTTTTGCTTTTTTATCTTATTTTTAAACTGTTCCTTTCATTTTTTTTTTTTTTTAATCATTTTTATTGTTATCTCAGGGAATGTAAATATCCCCTATGATAGCAATAGGTAGTGACAGGTACTCTTTTTTGAAAAAATTGGGGTCTATTAGAACCTAGATCTCTCCTCTGCCCTCAAAGCATCTGACCACACCAAGATCGGTGTGATAAAATGCTTCCCCAATTTCCCAATGGCGCTGTTTACATCCGGCAAAATCTAAGTCATAAAATGCTCGTAGCTTCCGGTTTCTTAGGCCATAGAGATGTTTGGAGCCACTCTGGTCTCTGATCAGCTCTATGGTCAGCTGGCTGAATCACCGGCTGCATTCTCAGGTTCCCTGTTGAGACAGGAGAGCCAGAGAAAAACACAGAAGACGGTGGGGGGGGGGGGGCATTCCCTCCCACTGCTTGTAAAAGCAGTCTAGAGGCTAATTAGCCGCTAGGATTGCTTTTACATGAAAGCTGACCGCTGGCTGAAAAGAATAATACCAAGATGATACCTAAACCTGCAGGCATCATTCTGGTATAACCACTCAAAGTCGTGAATGGCGTACCTGAAGACAAAAAAATGGTTAACAATAAAGCACAGTAAACGGTAAAGTATAAAAAAATTGCATACCTGAAAAGCAAACATGATAAAACATAATAACAATAAAACATTGCAGAATAGAATACAGTAAAAAAGAGAAGAACAATAGAGAGAGAATAGAGAGAGAGAGAACAGTAAAACGACAACTATTTTTTTTTATTTTATATTTTTGTTTGTGGTTTTTTTTTTTTTTTACACTTTTTTTGTAACTGTAACTTTTATAACTGTAACCGGTTCCAGGTTCGGGTCTCTCAAAATGCGATGGCATCTTGGGAGACCCTGTGAAAGTGTGCCTAGTCTGTGCAATGCTGTACCCTACGCTAATACTCAACTAGTGTATGGTAGCGTTCAAAACATTCACCAATGCAAAGACCAGGATTGTCAGGACAGGAGGGACAATAACGCCCATATCCGCGCTTGCTGCAGACACATCTTTTTTGGGGGGGTTCGTTGGGTAGGGGTACTCGGGAGGACATAAAGAAAATGCCTCTCATGCAGCCGACTGCATTTGGTTGGGGATGTGAATGGGGGAATTACGGGCGCTGCAGAAGCGGTGGGTTCCCAATTAGGATTGGCGAATGCAGCAGGAAGGGCATTATGGGCACGACGGGCCTGTGATTGTCTTTTTGGTGGCAGCAGGACACTACTTGTGCTTGCCACCTCACCAGCTTGAACTGCACTTATGGGACTCGCCACGTCACCAAGTGTTACTGCAGTGCTGGTTTGACTATGACCGGGGTGTACTAGGCTGCTGGCGCTTGCCAGTTCACCAAAACGCTACCAAAAAAACTGTTAGCGATCGCAGGGATCAGGCCTGACTCTGCGAACGCTGCAGTTATGTGTTTTGTGTTTTGTAAGTGACAGTGATCGATCGATACTGCACTTGGGTGGGCTGGGCCGGGCGGAGGGGCAAAACGCAGGTGCTAGCAGTCATCTGGGCTGATCCCGCTAACACTGCGTTTTTGGGAACCCTAAACTGCTGGGGACGCCAGTATAGATCTGATCGGATCAGATATTGATCCGTTCAGATACTATACCACTAAGGGAGGTGTACGGTGCATGCGTAGGTGTTAGCAGTACTGGCGCTAACCTGACGCTGCCTGGGGCTGGTGCTTGCCAGTTCACCACAACGCTACCAAAAAAAACTGTTAGCGATCGCAGGGATCAGGCCTGACTCTGCGAACGCTGCAGTTATGCGTTTAGTGTTTTGTAAGTGACAGTGATCGATCGATACTGCACTTGGATGGGCTGGGCTGGGCCGGGCGGAGGGGCAAAACGCAGGTGCTAGCAGGTATCTGGGCTGATCCCGCTAACACTGCGTTTTTGGGAACCCTAAACTGCTGGGGACGCTAGTATAGATCTGATCGGATCAGATATTGATCCGTTCAGATACTATACCACTAAGGGAGGTGTACGGTGCGTGCATGGGTGTTAGCGGTACTGGCGCTAACCTGAGGCTGCTTGGGGCTGGTGCTTGCCAGTTCACCAAAACGCTACCAAAAAAACTATTAGCGATCGCAGGGATCAGGCCTGACTCTGCGAACGCTGCAGTTATGTGTTTAGTGTTTTGTAAGTGACAGTGATCGATCGATACTGCACTTGGGTGGGCTGGGCTGGGCCGGGCGGAGGGGCAAAACGCAGGTGCTAGCAGGTATCTGGGTTGATCCCGCTAACACTGCGTTTTTGGGAACCCTAAACTGCTGGGGACACTAGTATAGATCTGATCGGATCAGATATTGATCCGTTCAGATACTATACCACTAAGAGAGGCGTATGCTGCGTGCGTGGGTGTTAGCGGTACTGGCGCTAATCTGACGCTGCCTGGGGCGACGCATATCACCGCCAGGCGATCAGGGGGCTAAACCTTTATTCGGTAATAAACGGCGGGTGCCCTGACACTATAAAAAATAAACGAACTAACCAGCGTCACCCGTAGCGGTTATACGGTGATCAGTGGTGAAAGGGTTAACTAGGGGGCAATCAAGGGGTTAAAACATTTATTAGGTAGTATATGGGGGTCCCTGACGCTATAAAACGCTGACGGCGAACCTAAATATTTACCTCCCTAACTAGCGTCACCAGCGACACTAATACAGCGATCAGAAAAATGATCGCTTAGTGACACTGGTGACGGGGGTGATCAAGGGGTTAAAACTTTATTAGGGGGGGTTAGGGGGGTATCCTAGACCTAAAGGGGACTAACCCTAACTGCCCTACCATACTAACTGTCACAAACTGACACCATGCAGTAATCAGAAAAAAAACAAAAAACTGCTTGGTGTCTGTGTGACAGGGGGGGAGGGGTGATTGGGGGGTGATCGGGGGCGATCGGGGGGGGGGCGGGGGTGTAAAGTATGCCTGGCATGTTCTACTGTGTGTGTTGTGTTGTGCAACTCACTCAGATGTCTTCTCTCCTCGGCACCGGAACGGAAACTGCCGAGCCGAGGAGAGATGACATCACATCCTCTGCCTCTGTGTACTACACAGAGGCAGGGGACGATTCTCATTGGCTGGGAGTGATCGCGAGGGGGGGCCACGAATGGATGGCCTCCCCCTCATCTCTGATCGCTGCCAGACCAAAGCCGACCGCCTCGTGCACCGGGTGGGGTCCGATGCCATTCCCTGCCCGTGCCATTCTGCCGCAGTATATCTGCGTTAGGCGGTCAGCAACTGGTTAATAAAGGAAAACAATATACTACAATACCCATCAAATTAACCACTAGGCCTCCGCGCTATAGCCGAAAGACGGCTACAGCGCGGACTCCAATTGCCGGTAGGGCGTCCCCGGACGTCCTCCTGTTTATTCCCTTGGACACAGCCAATCAAAGATTATGCTAAATGGCCAATCACAGTGGCCATTTAGCACTCGATCGGAGTGTCCATTGGGAGATGATCTCAAATGTAAACATATGAGATCATCTCTCATTGCCGGCTCTCCTTTCTCACACAGAGACAGCGTGTGAGGAGGTAGAGCTTCCGTACTGCAGATCTGTGAGTGCCAGCCGTTTTGTGAAAATCAATTACAGTGAAAACACACAAATAGTGCACATACAGTGCCACATCAGTGCCAAATCAATGCCACATCAGTGCCACAGTGCTCATCACTGTTAGTGTCACAGTGCCATCTGTCATCAATGCCATCTATCAGTGCCAACTGTCAGTTCCATCTGTCATCAGTGCCACCTGTCAGTGTCACCTGCCACATCAGTGGCACCTGTCAGTGTCACCTGTCACATCAGTGCCATGTTTCATCAGTGCCACGTGTCATCAGTGCCACGTGTCATCAGTGCCACGTATCAGTGCCATCTGCCAGTGTCACGTGTCATTAGTGCCACGTATCAGTGCCATCTGTCACCAGTGCCATCTGCCAGTGTCACGTGCCATCAGTGCCATCTGTCAGTGCCATCTGTCGTCAATGCCACCTGTCATCAGTGCCACCGGTCAGTGTCACCTGCCACATCAGTGCCACCTGTCAGTGTCACCTGCCACATCAGTGCCAAGTGTCATCAGTGCCATGTGTCATCAGTGCCACAGCAGTGCCACTTGTCATCAGTGCCACATTTTATCAGTGCCATCTGCCAGTGTCACGTGTCATCAGTGCCACGTATCAGTGCCATCTGTCACCAGTGCCATCTGGCAGTGTCACGTGTCATCAGTGCCACATATAAGTGCCATTTGTCATCACCAAAAATGTCACAAAGATTATTTTCAGCCAAGGAGGCATACAATATTCTTGCGGCCGACGAGAGCAACGGGGAGCTCTCTGCTTTGGATTCCTCATATTCAGATTCTGAGTCTAACGTGGACTACGAGCCTGTCCTAAGCAGTGGAACACTGACAGCATCAGAGGAGGATGAGAGTCTGCCCGCCAGACGAAGTGAGGAGGCAGTGCCATCCACCAGCACCGCAATGCCATCCACCAGCACCGCAGTGCCATCCACCAGCACCGCAGTACATCGACAAAGGCCACGTACCTGTGGGGTGTCACCTCAGTCCCAAAGGGTTAGGTCCCTTACCAGCCTTCCCTATTCCCTTCAGAACCCCTTGTGGCTTCCTCCTAATTCAGGAGAAACTATCATTCCCCCTTTCACTGCCCAGCCAGGAGTCCAGGTGGACACAGAAAATTTTTCACTAATAGATTTTTTCAACCTTATTTTTACTGAGGACATGCTTGCATCAATTGTGGCTAAGTGCAACCTATATGCCCAACAATTCATAGCAAGTAACCCAACGTCCTATTATTCCCGTCCCTACGAGTGGAGAGCCCTAACAGTGGAGGAGTTTAAAATTTTTTTGGGCCTCACATTCTGTATGGGACTAACCAAAAAAAATTGTATTACGTTCGTATTGGTCTACCCTCCCCATCCACCACATGCCCATCTTTTCCTCAGTAATGCCCAGAACCAGGTATCTCATGATTACGAGATTCCTACACTACAATGATAATACCCAGTGTCCTCCCCGAAATGACCCAAATTTTGACAAGATTTATAAAATTCGGCCACTACTAAATTATTTTTGTGAAATATTCCCCCAGTTGTTTACCCCAGACCAACACATATGCGTGGATGAGTCCCTTGTCAAATATTCTGGCAGGCTGAGCATAAAACAATTTATTCCCACCGAAAGGGCCCGATATGGGGTGAAGCTTTATAAATTGTGCGACCGAGCCACAGGGTATACCTATGCCTTCATGGTATCCGAAGGGAAGGACACCCAGCTACATCCCCCTAATTGCCCAGACTACATCGGATAAAGCGGGAAAGTCGTTTGGGAACTCATAAACCCACTCTTGGAGAAAGGCTACCATTTGTATGTTGACAACTTTTATTTTAGTTTGCCCCTTTTTCCGCAACCTTCACTGAAAGAACACTCCAACATGTGGCTCCGTAAGGAAGAACAGGAAGGGCTTTCTTCAAAGCCTCGCCAACAAGAAGCTAAGAAGAAGGGAGACGGTGAGTTTACAGAATGAGGAAATTATGGCTGTGAAGTGGAGGGACAGAAGAGATGTCTACGTGCTTTCATCAATCCACAACAATACATTTGTTGAGATCACCAGGAGGAATGGCCCAATCCAAAAACCAACATGTATCCACGAAAACAATATGTTCATGGGGGGTGTCGACTTCAACGACCAAATGCTCGAACCCTACCTTACCACAAGACGAATATACCAGTGGTATAAAAAAGTTTACATTTATTTGTTTAATTTGGCCATATACAACAGCTACGTTATATATCACAAATCCACTGAAAGCCCCAAATCCTTCCTTGGCTACCAGGAGGAAATCACCACTGCCCTAGTATTCCCTAACCAGTAACCATTCGATCCGATGTGATTAGCAGACTCTCCGAATGCCACTTTCCCAAAAAAATCCCCCCCAGACCAACAGGCCAAAAACGTCAAAAAAAATGCTGGGTGTGCACCAGAGGAGAAGTTAGAAGAGACACCATTTTTTATTGTCACCAATGTCCTTCCCAACCAGGCCTCAGCATAGTTGATTGTTTCCGCTGTTACCATACTTCATTAAATTATTAGTGAAGTATTGTAACCATAACCCTCACTTCCTGCCATTTACCTTCACACCCCTTATGCCTCTACTTGCTCTGTAATTAACCCTGGCTTGTTATTCAACCACGCTTCTGCCTACCGATGCTGTTCATATCTCTGCCTGATCTGGAACTGACACTGGCTTGTTATTCTACCACGCTTCTGCCTACCCATTCTGTACATACCTCTGCCTGATCTGGAACTGACCCTGGACTGTTTGACCATCCCTTTTGCCTGCCTCTTGGACTGATCTTGTACCATGCCACTGGACTAGTGGGATTCATAACACAGGGGTCTCACATATGTGAGGGGCTCCAGAATTGTTTTTCTGGATGAAGAAAACATTTTCTTTTGTTTTCTCATTCCTAGATTAGGGTCTGGAGACTCGGAGGCTACAAAGAAATTTGGGTGGGAAAAGCCTCTACCCCTGTCCCTATTCTGTCCTGAACGAGGCCCTACTTCTGCCTGCTGCCTGTAGGACCTATGCCATCATGCCTCGGCCTGTCGCATGAACTGACCACACCACATGTTCCTGCCTACTACCAGGACCAATATTTTGGCACTGCTGACAATCTCTGCCTGCACTGACCCTGGACTGTATATGGACAGTATCCCTGCCTGCTGCCTGTACTGACTATGAACAGCATTCCTGCCTGTTGCCTGGACAATTGCGTTCACTTTTGACCAAGTCCCTGCCTGCTGCCTGGACCAGTGCTATCCTCCTTTGGAGAACAGCGCTACTAAAACCACAGGTAATCTTTTGTTTACTCTTTGCTCAGCAGAATGTATTTTTGGGGGTATTTCTTGGTATGTGCATGCTATGTGTCCCTAGAACACCTGATGGTGTTCCTTGTAAGTGGCCAGGCTGTGTAAAAGTCTCACACATGTGGTATCGTCATACTCAGGAGGAGTAGCAGAGTGTTTTGGGGTGTAATTTTTGCTATGTACATGCTATGTGTTGGAAATATCCTATAAATGGACAACTTTGTGTAGATTATACGTTGGGGTGTTAGCTTTCCAAAAATGGGGTAATTTTGTGAGCGTTTCCATTGTTCTGGTGCTCCAGGGCCTTCAAAAATGTAATAGGTGGTTGAGAAATTAGATGTGTAATTTATGCTCCTAGAATGCCTGAAGGTGCTATTTCAATGTTGGGCCTCTGTATGTGGCCAGGCTGTGTAAAAGTCTCACACATGTGGTATTGCCATACTCAGGAAGAGTAGCAGAATGTATTTTGGGGTGTAATTTTTTCTATGTACATGCTATGCGTTGGAAATATCTTATAAATGGACAACTTTGTGTAAAAAAAATGCGTTTTCATTTTTTTCACACATTTTCCAAAAACTTCTGGAAAAAAATGAACCTTTCAAAAGACTCATTATGCCTTATAGATTATAGGTTGGAGTGTTAGCTTTTCAAAATGGGGTAATTTTGTGGGCGTTTCCATTGTCCTGGTGCTTCAGGGCCTTCAAAAGTGTAATAGGTGGTTGAGAAAGGAGATGTGTAATTTATGCTCCTAGAATGCCTGAAGGTGCTATTTCAGTGTTGGGCCTCTGTATGTGGCCAGGCTGTATAAAAGTCTCACACATGTGGTATCGCCATACTCAGGAGTAGCAGAATGTATTTTGGGGTGTAATTTTTGCTATGTGCATGCTATGTGTTGGAAATATCTTATAAATGGACAACTTTGTGTAAAAAAAAAAAGCGTTTTCACTTTTTTTCCACATTTTCCAAAAACTTCTGGAAAAAAAACGAACCGTTCAAAAGACTCATCATGCCTCATAGATTATACGTTGGGGTGTTAGCTTTCCAAAATGGGGTGATTTTGTGGGCGTTTCCATTGTCCTGGTGCTCCAGGGCCTTCAAAAGTGTAATAGGTGGTTGAGAAAGGAGATGTGTAATTTATGCTCCTAGAATGCCTGAAGGTGCTATTTCAGTGTTGGGCCTCTGTATGTGGCCAGGCTGTATAAAAGTCTCACACATGTGGTATCGCCATACTCAGGAGTAGCAGAATGTATTTTGGGGTGTAATTTTTGCTATGTACATGCTATGTGTTGGAAATATCTTATAAATGGACAACTTTGTGTAAAAAAAAAAAAGCGTTTTCACTTTTTTTCCACATTTTCCAAAAACTTCTGGAAAAAAACGAACCGTTCAAAAGACTCATCATGCCTCATAGATTATACGTTGGGGTGTTAGCTTTCCAAAATGGGGTGATTTTGTGGGCGTTTCCATTGTCCTGGTGCTCCAGGGCCTTCAAAAGTGTAATAGGTGGTTGAGAAAGGAGATGTGTAATTTATGCTCCTAGAATGCCTGAAGGTGCTATTTCAATGTTGGGCCTCTGTATGTGGCCAGACTGTGTAAAAGTCTCACACATGTGGTATCGCCATACTCAGGAGTAGCAGAATGTATTTTGGGGTGTAATTTTTGCTATGTACATGCTATGCGTTGGAAATATCTTATAAATGGACAACTTTGTGTAAAAAAAATGCGTTTTCATTTTTTTCCCTCATTTTCCAAAAACTTCTGGAAAAAAATGAACCGTTCAAAAGACTCATTATGCCTCGTAGATTATAGGTTGGGGTGTTAGCTTTCCAAAATGGGGTAATTTTGTGGGCATTTCCATTGTCCTGGTGCTTCAGGGCCTTCAAAAATGTAATAGGTGGTTGAGAAATGAGATGTGTAATTTATGCTCCTAGAATGCCTGAAGGTGCTATTTCAATGCTGGGCCTCTGTATGTGGCCAGGCTGTATAAAAGTCTCACACATGTGGTATCACCATACTCAGGAGGAGTAGCAGAATGTATTTTGGGGTGTCATTTTTGCTATGTACATGCTATGCATTGGAAATATCTTATAAATGGACAACTTTGTGTAAAAAAAGCGGTTTAATTTTTTTTCCACATTTTCCAAAAACTTCTGGAAAAAATGAACCGTTCAAAAGACTCATTATGCCTCATAGATTATATGTTGGGGTGTTAGCTTTTCAAAAAGGGGTCATTTTGTGGGCCTTTTTCATTTGTCCTGGTGCTCCAGGGCCTTCAAAAGTGTAATTGGTAGTTAGATGTGTCATTTATGCTCCTAGAACACCTGATGGTGCTCCCTGCATGTTGGGCCTCTCTATGTGGCTAGGCTGTGAAAAAGTCCCACACATGTGTTATCACCATACTTAGGAGGAGTAGCAGAATGTATTTTGGGGCGTAATTTGCATGCCTTGTGAGAGAAATAACCTATTACAATGACAATTTTGTGGGGAAAAAAAATCTTCATTTTGCAAAGAATTGTGGGAAAAAATGACAACACCAAAAACCTTACCATGCATCTTACTAAATACCTTGGAATGTCTCCTTTCAAAAAAGGGGTCATTTGGGGGGTATTTGTACTTTCCTGGCTTGTTCGGGTCGCAAGAAATGAGATAGGCCACTGTTCTGTCCACCAGATGTTTTATATTGGTTATTTGTACCTGTGTTGTTAAATTTACATGCAAAATGTGTAATTTACTTAAGACAATCATATGTGGTGTGCAGGCTCCATCTAGCGTTCCTTTTTGGTATTGCTGCAGTTCTGTTTAATTGTTTATTGTATGTTTAAATAAGCAAGTTGTCGGCAAGCAGGGAATTCTGGGTAGAATCTTGGCAGGATGTGAACCATCCACCATTCTTTTCAACACAGTGCAGGAAGCAAGTCATGTCTTTCGCAATCTATCGCCATCACTCCTTAGAGAACTTAAAAGGTAAGTTTTTATTATCTCATCTTGTACTGTATATTGTTGTTTATGCAATGTATGCTGTATTGTATGCAATATTATACTTATTGAGGTCTATTTCTGTTATTTTGTAGTTTCACCTGGCTTGTTCTAATAAAACTGAGATCAAAGAAATATTGTATCTACAGTTATTGGGATAAGGAGGTTTAGCTAGCTGTCCCAGAGACAGAACAGCCACCAGTACTTCAGGCGTGATCAATTTTTTATGATTTGCACCACAACTTGTAGACTCTACAACTTTCACACAGACCAAATAATATCCACTAATTTGGGTTATTTTTACCAAAGATATGTAGCAGTATAAATTGTGGCCAAAATTTATGAAGAAAAATTAATAATTTGCAAAATGTTATCACAGAAACTAAGAAAAATGCGTTTTTTTTTCAAAATTTTCGGTCTTTTTTCCTTTATAGCGCAATAAATAAAAACCCAGAGGTGATCAAATACCACCAAAAGAAAGCTCTATTTATATGAAAAAAAGGACAAAAAATTTATTTGGGTACAGTATTACATGACTGAGCAATTGTCATTCAAAGTGTGAGAGCACTGAAAGCTGAAAATTGGTCTGGTCACGAGAGGGATTTAAGTCCCAGGTTGTCAAGTGGTTAAGGTTGTTGATCCTTGGAGGCACCAAATATCAAATTATCACTTCGTATCTGCGTACTGCTACCACGGTCCACAGCCGCATCACACCGGCTTGAGGACGAACCACATTCTGCAGATACCACCATTGTAATTACCAGTTAATTTACCATAACTGGCATTCCACCAGGGACTCCATACCTTAGATGGGTCCCTAATAACATCATCACAGCAGGTTATTTTAACATCCCTCCAAAGACCCCAACCGCCACAGTGCAAAGTGTGAAGCCTCACACCTTTGTGCCCCTCCAAAAAAGCAATGCCCCCTGAACCCCATCTTGTAATCCCAGCGACCACAGATCCGAGCCCACCTCATTAAGAGGCACCCTGTTGCTGCGTCAACAAACAGCTGTTGTGCGATACGAACCTACCAACTTCCTTATTGATCTTCACCCTGGCCTTGTTCAATTTTTTCATGGACCTGGCAAATGCCTCTGGGTCAATAGCATCATTAACCGACCCACCTTTCGTGAACGAAAGATGGTGAATCAATCAAAATTTATTGGGCTCCTTCTTAGGAAGGACACCCAAAGGAGAGACCGTCAAGTCCAAAGGGGGGTTAGGAAAAGGTCCGCACATCCAGCCCAATAACACCTCCTTAGTGAGTTTTTCTGAAACCACCTCAGAGTGTAAAAAAAGCCCACCGCAAATTGTCTGCGACGGGAGAGATCTGAGAAAGGAAGCAAGGGATAAAGAATAGCCTTACGCTGACGAAACTATTCATCATAACGCAGCCAGGCTACACCCCCATACACACTCTTGGCCTTGCTAATGGTATCCAGATAACAAAAAAGAGGGAACAGTTCTCAGGAGATTTTTCCTCGATTACACTAGCAATGGTGAATGCCTGAAACCAGTTACTAAACATCCGCAGAATCAAACGGTAGAGACGTTTCTCTTCATCCCCCTTCTTGGATTCTTCTGGTTTAACCCTATCCAGGTTAAACTCCTCAAGAGGCAACAATGTGAAGATTTCCACATAATCCCCCTGTCAAATCTTGTCCCACACACCAGATTTGAGAAGCGCATCCAAAGGACCCTTGAAACAGACATAAACCTTGCATTGCGAAGCGAACAGCGAACAGCGAACTGTGTCTGTGCTCTTACTAACGTCCCTCGGTGAGTTCACTGAGGTCTTCACAGCCAACCCCGGAGCCGCCGTGTCCCCCGATGTCCCTCCAGGCACCTGCGCAGAAAGTGAAACAGCCTGGGCTTGTGCCACCGCCCGGCTGGCCCCCGATGGATCCAAACGCAGCCCGGCCACAAGATCATGGACAGCTGCGGAATCACTCTGCACAGTGGGCCCTGAGCCCACCGGCCGTGGTAAGAGGGGGGAAGGGACCCTGCCTGCTGTAGTCGTAAGGTACCTGTACCAACCCCGGGGACCAGACCCACCCTAACCCCTGACATAGAAGACAAAGGAAGCTGTAAAGAATTAGAAACGGACTTACCAGGCTGACCAGGGCCCGATCCCACAGCCGCAGATCCAGAATCCCCCCGTCGCCGATCGCAGCAAAATGACCCTGTCTTCATAGCCAGAAAGCTCGCCCTCGGATCAGGAGGAATCCAGGGGATCATCTTGCAACTCCTCCCATGCCGAGTTGCCACTCCCACTGCGGCATCCACCTGGTAGGTGGCCGTATCACTCCGTGATCTCCTGTGTGCAGGG
Organism: Aquarana catesbeiana; assembly: GCF_042186555.1. Classification (NCBI taxonomy): domain Eukaryota; kingdom Metazoa; phylum Chordata; class Amphibia; order Anura; family Ranidae; genus Aquarana; species Aquarana catesbeiana. The sequence continues at coordinate 446,393,654 of NC_133326.1, read as the reverse complement.
ACAGGGACAATGTTGGGCTCTGCACCATCCTGCAGGGCCCCGCCCCATCCTGTGGAGCTCCGCCCACGATGGGGATTCCTCCCAGCGCTCGCACCGGAGCTATCCATAGGAGGCTGAGCAGGCTGGGCAGAAGGGTCCATGGCTGGGCTCCCTGACTGGCTCTGCAAAGGAGAGGGGGGTGAAGGGCTGAAGCGCTCCAGGGGGCATGCACGCCAGGCGTGTCTCGCAGGGGAAGCAGCCTGATCCGAGGAGGAGGCTCCCTGCATGGCAGCTACCTGAGACTGTAGCCAGTCTGTCCCCATCGACTCTGCCATGGAGTGGAGCTGCTCCTGCAGAGTCCTCAGATCAGACATGTCAGTCCAGCGGCGTATAGAGGGAGCGATGCTGCTTACAAAATCTTCTCCTCCTCGCGTCTGACCTCCCCCCGATATCTGTCTCCTTGTATATCCTGAAGACTGACCCCTGCGGACACTCCAATGACATCCTTATACTTACTAGGAGAGTTAACTCCTGGCTTACCGGATTCCCCTGTGAACCCTTATCATGCTAGCCCTGCGCTTATTCTTTCTTTTTCTTTTTTGCTGGGGGCTGTACTTTATCTCTAAAGTGTCTGCACCTGATTGCAGGCACAAATACTCTCTCCAACTGTGTACGTCAATTCACACACTACAGACCAAAGATATATTAGCATGCACAGAAAGAAAGCAACAGTTATTTAAGCATATGTGAGTGACATATCCAAGTCCCTGGGCACGCTCCGTGCTAATAAAAAACACAACCAGTGACTCATTCCTGCTATCAGCAGTTATTCCCCAATGGTAACATAATGCAAACAATATAGCCAATATGTCACAAAAGAGCATGGGCCCTTCAGTCTGTCATGAATTTGAGGGGGAGCTCCATACCCCAAAAAAAAAATATGTGTGGCCTCCCCTAAAATCACTAATATACCCGTATTTGAGCACACAGTCCTGCAGGCCAGAAAAGGGGGCAAGGCGGGTGAAAGCCCCCGCCACACACACACACACACGTTTTATTTGTAATGTCAGCTCTTTTGTTTCCATTGTGTGAAACCCTTCTAAAATGCAGCAGATTGCAAAAAACACATATAAAAAACATTCATTCTTATTAGTTCAGGTACTTATATAGCATTGTCAGTTTACTTATATATTGTACATTCACATCAGGTCCTGCCTTCAAAGAGCTTACAATCTAAAGTCCATAACTCACATTCATACTCATACTATGGACAATTTAGACAGGAGCCAATTCAACTACCAGCATGTTTTTGGCATGTGGGAGAAAACCCATGCAGGCACAGGGAGAACATGCAAACTTCAGGTAGGTAGTACCATGGTTGGGATTCAAACCAACCCCCCCAGTGCTGCTAGGCAGAAGTGCTAACCGCTAACCACTTAGCCACTGAGTTGCCATGCTCATGTATCTGTGGTGTGAACCAGCCCTAAGTTCAGAGGGTGACACCACCATTCCAAGTGACACAAGAAAAGAAAAAAACATAAATCAGATATTCACTGTTTTCACCTCCGCTCCACTATATACATTAAGCCATATGATTTATCCTTGTACTTATGTGAGTAGATGCATGATATTTTTTACACAAAAATCTGCAGGTTGCACTATGAAATATATGAAATGCTTGCTTAGCCCTCACATGCCTTAATGTACATGAGGGAGGGGATATGCAAACAGTGAATCCTTGCTGATGTACTCTGGAGTTCCCAAGTGCCATTGAACAACCTGTTGCTGTGATATGCCTTATGGATAGATGATTACCGACAACATGCTGCTATAAAACCAGCTATATTTTGGGTCTTAGCGCTTGGTAAGAAGCCATTGTCATTAATGAATGAAAACATATGGCGAGATTTGCAATGATGGTGGAACCCTCCTACATATAACTACTTATTTTATTTGGACATTTACATATAGGTGGTGGACATACACTAGGATTTATGTTTATTAATTTATTGAATTGATATTTTTCTTTATTGGTCCGTCACTGTGGATTAGTGGTGTCACCCTCTGATTTATTTTTTTTCATTTTTATGTGTATTTATAATGTTGGTACACATATCAATTTTTTTGGAACAATATTATGATCCTTTGTATTGGAATACATATAACCAACAGACATTGAATTTAGTAACACAGCGCGACATTTGTATTCCTTTTAATTTTGCTTCAGCACTGGTATTATGTGCAGATCGTGAAGACAGCTATGGGAGTTTTGATTTAAATTTTTGTTAGATGCTGAGCACCAAGTGCAGTTTTTCTGCCATTTAGGTAATATATCTCAAAAGTCTAAAAGTCAAAAGACATGCTCAATGCCAGGGCCAGCGGGACACCTGCCATGGGCACAGTGTTTCCATGCAGGAGAGGGGTGCAAGAATGGATAATTAAAGTCAGGTGCAATGCGGGAACCCGCACAGGAAGTGAGGGGTTTCCCGCATTGCATGAGCAGTCCCACACAGTGTAGAACACGTACAGCGCACTAGCTCAGGCTTGTTCCTACAGCATTCACATGATACAGCATATTCCCCTAACTCCAGCCCCTTCAGTGACAGCCTCAGCTGGAGGAAGTGTAAGGAGGGAACAGTACACTTTGATTGGCCAAGGGTTTCATCCATCAACTACACTGGCTCCGCCCCCTGCATCTCGGAGGTCCGTGTGGAGAAGAATGGCCGGTGTCTTGTCGAATACAGTCCCTTATCATATAGTGTCCGCCCTGTACTGCGCAGGCGCAGTACGGAGGACAAATGAGATCCCGAAAGTCTCCGAAGTTTAACAGCTGATCACCAGCTGTACACGGCGCCTGCGCTTTTATTCTCACCCTATGTCCAGGTTCATTCCCTACTATCCAAGTGGACACAGAGTTAGAATAAATAATTGCCGAACGCAGCGAGGCCGTGCCTGAAGCGTGGCGAGCGAAGCGAGCCCGCGAGGGGCCCTCTTACAAAGCCATCGCTAAGAAGTGCCCAAGCGCCGTGTACAGCTGATGGTCAGCTGATCAACTTCGGACACTTTCGGCATCTCCTTCTGCTCCGTACTGCGCAAGCGCTGCGCCTGCGCAGTACGGGGCGGACACTATGCGATAGGAGGACAGTTCTAGTCAGAACACCGGTGTTCTGTCGGATAGTGCCCGCTATTGAGAAGTGCCCGGGATGAACGGCGCATGCGCAGCACAACAGCTGATTTTACGATCAGCTTTAGTGACGGCGAGACGGCGCCTGCGCACAATAGCCGACGGAAGAAGTTTATGTGTCAGATTGTGCCCCGCACTGGCGAGGCGTGTTCATGTCGGTGAAAGGCTGATTAGTACATGATCGGGGGAGATTACGTGTTTTTCTATCAGAAAAATATGTGTTCAGCAGCACTGCCCATCATGTATAAATCCGCCCCCATCATGTACAAATCCGCCCCTCACCGACATGAACACGCTCCGGCAGCGCGGGGCAGAATCTGACACAAAAATTTCTTCAGTCGGCTATTGTGTGCAGGCACCATCTCACCGTCACAACAGCTGATCGTAAAATCAGCTGCTCCCTACGGCGCATGTGCCATTCGTCCCGGGCACTTCTCGACAGCGGGCACTATCCGAACACTGGCAAAAGTATTAAGCAGCGCTCCAAAAGTGATGGGGGAGGGCATCTAATGTCCTGAACTCTACAAATCTATCCTCATGTTATCTCGTTCTATCAGCACAGACATACTACCAGACAGTGAGTCACCATACTTGTTGCATGTTACTTTCCGAATGCAAAGTAAATGTGTTCTGTGCAGACATCTACTAGCTGAAATGGTAACAGCAGCAAGAACCTACAGAGCACCACTAGAAAGATATTAGAAAAACATCTTCAAGCATATTTTAATGCATTAATCCCTTATCATATTTAGCAAGCTATATAAGAAATTTCTTATTACCATTAGGAAGAAGGACTTTTAGGTGAATTTTCTTCTTTTCAATTTGAGGGCTTGTTCACACCAGATGTTGTTGAGCTGCGTTGATTTGCATTGATCAACACAGGTTCAGCACAAGAGCACAGAGAAAAAAAATGTTTTCTATATGCTCTGTTCATACCATACCATGTTCATACCATACATGAGTGTTAATGTGTGATGCGTAAAAAAGTAGCATGTTTGCATTGGTATTGCAGCACACACGTCTTCACATCACATAAATTTGAATAACTTGTCTTTAATAAATTTTGACATTTAAAAAAAAAAAAGAAACAATTTGATTCATTTTAACAATGCATTGCTCTTCCCCTACACAGCACACACCAGCAGGCATGCATCAGAAGCACCAAAATGAGCCCACGTTTGTGTGAATGGGCCCCAAGTGCTAGCAGCTGTGTCAAAAACAAAATTTACTACATTTCTAGAAAATTACCTTCATAGTGAATGTAAGCAAAACTGCTCCGCCCCAACCATAGCTATACAGTGGTATCCAGCAGGAAGTCCCAGGGCAGTGGGCTGAGGGGGCACTGTCAGGCTTTGTGGAGCCCATGACTGCTTTGGGCTGCCAGTTGCAACATCAATATCTGTCCTGTGCTACTGAATTTGTGGGAAAAGAAGTTTTGTGTGCCCAAGGACCTTTTTGTTGATAAAGTCTACTGCTAGCAAGCTCCCTGATGAAGGAGTGCTGACAGCTTTGCAGTTGTGACCTCAGTTCAAGCAGCTTGCAACACCATATCACCAGCTCCAAAAATGAAATACCTGCATGTACACTGAATTCCTATCAGTCACTTTAGCCACAAAGTAGGAAGTGATATCACAGCAGGTGGAACAATGGTGGTTTCTGCCACTTGTCCAGGCTGAACAGAAGCACTGATTACTGCCAGAGAAGAAGGAAGCTTTGCTGGCATCCTCTGTGAAAGCATAGTCAGCAGCCTTAGATCTGGAAGGGGGCTCCTTGAGTCAGGAGTCTGATTAGGGTTGCCACCTGTCCAGGATTTACCCAGACAGTCTGGGCTTTGAATTGTGTGTCTGGGTTTCATACCAACTGAAACCCAGACACAATGTTCAGAATGGACTGTGGCTCCACAAGTAACCAAGTACCACAAACGCTGAATGCATAGGTGTGCATACAGGCCCCACCCCCATACACAGACAGCAGAGGAAAGAGGGCTTGATCTGCTCCTCCACCACCCACCCCTTCCCCTCTCTCTGTACACCCATGCTCCAATCCCCATGTTCTGTGCCTCAGGAAGGGGATGTGTGTGCTGGAAGTTGGAAGCTCAGCAACCAGCAGATACATTGTGGATGAAAGGAGCCTTCATCCTCAGGTGAGTGAGTTCACCATCCACTGTCTGTCACTGAAGTCTCCAACCTCTCTCCCTTCTCTCTCCTGCCTCCAAGGGACTGAGTACACTAAGATAAGGGGAACTCAGATGTAAGGAGGGCTTTGTGAACCCTAATTAAAGGGGGAATGCTGGGAACTCTGATGTAAGTGGGAGGTTTGATGAGCAGAAACTCCCTTACATCAGAGTTCCCCTTTACACCACAGTGTTACAGTGTTACACCACAATGTGTGCCGCTAAAGTGTTTGGCTTGAAGAAAAAGTGGAAACCATAAGTCTGATGAACAAATAATAACTCTTCTGGAAGCTAATGGCAACACCCTCTCCTATTCTTGGCGACTCCCCACCACTATAAACAACCCCCCCATACCACCTCACCTTCTCTCCACCAGTTACAGCATCCCCCACCCACCCACCTTTCTATCTGGTCACATTGCCTTTCTGACAAGTACTTTACTTTCCAGATCCAGATTTACTTTCCAGCATCTCTGAATGCAAACCTTTCATCCTCCTTATGCCACCTCCATTCTACCAAACTTTTACCTCCTCCAGGACTTCCTACCCATTTCCCCCAACCCTGTTTCAATACACTACCTTTGTGCCGTGCATCTCTCACCCACCTCCTATCCCTCACACCCCAAGACCCACCTGCCACCCCATCTCCTTTTGAGGGGGGGGGAGGGGGCACAATTTGGCATCTTAACATGTCATGCTTCACGCTTCATTGGCACTTAAAAATTTCCATTGGCAAAGTTTAAAAATGGTTTAAAAAAGGTTACCAGTTTTGAGTTACAGAGGAGGTCTAGTGATAGAATTATTGCTCTCGCTCTAAAAATCGTGGCGATACCTCACATGTGTAGTTTGAATACCGTTTTCATATGCGGGCGCGATTTACCTATGCGTTCTCTTCTGAGTGCAAGCTCGGAGGGACTGGGCACTTCAAATTATTTTTTTTTTCTTATTTATTTTACCTTTTATTTTATTCTTTTACACTGTCCTTTAAAAAAAAAAAAAAATTGAGTCACTTTTATTCCTATTACAAGGAATGTAAACATCCCTTGTAATAGAAATAAAAGCATGACAGGACCTCTTAAATGTGAGATCTGGGGTCAAAAAGACCTCAGATCTCATATTTACACTAAAATGCAAAAAAAAAAAAAAAAAAAAGTAATTAAAAAAAAATAATAATTCTCTTTTAAGAGCATTGAGTGGAAAGGACTTTTGATGTCGCTTCCACCCTCCAATGCTATGGAGCTGAGCAGGGGCCATCTTGCCCTCACTCGGCATTCAGGATCCAGACGCAATCATCTTCCCCGCTACCGATGGCTCCGGCTCTCTCCCCCACTGATAAAAGTGATCTTGTGTTGAATCCGCTGCAGAGACCAATTTTATCTTAAAGAGATGCATGCCGTTCCTGAAAATACCAGGGTTATAGCAGCTAGCTATAACAACGGTATTTAGCGTCAAAGTACCAACGTACGGGTACGGCGATTTGTGTGAAGTGGTTAATCAGAGAAGCAGCCAAGAGGCCCATGGTAACTCTGCAGGAGCTGCAGAGATCCACAGCTCAGATGGGAGAATCTGTCCACAGGAGAACTATTAGTCATCTACACCACAAATCTGGCCTTTATGGAAGAGTGGCAAGAAGAAAGCTATTGTTGAAAGAAAGCCACAAGAAGTCCCATTTTCAGTTTGCAAACAAGGTGCTCTGGTCAGATGAGACCAAAATTGAACTTTTTGGCCTAAAATCAAAACGCTATGTGTGGTGGAAAACTAACACTGCACATCACCCTGAACACACCACCGAAACATGGTGGCAGCATCATGTTGTGGGAATGCTTTTCTTCAGCAGGGACAGGGAAGCTGGTCAGAGTTGATGGGAAGATGGATGGAGCCAAATACAGGGCAATCTTAGAAGGAAACGTGTTAGAGTTCGCAAAAGATTTCAGACTGGGGCGGAGGTTCACCTTCCAGCAGGACAATGATCCTAAACATACAGCCAGAGCTACAATGGAATGGTTTAGATTAAAGCATATTCATGTGTTAGAATGGCCCAGTCAAAGTCCAGACCTAAATCAAATTGAGAATCTGTGGCAAGACTTGAAAATTGCTGTTCACAGATGCTCTACATCCATTCTGACAGAGCTTGAGCTATTTTGCAAAGAAGAATGGGCAAAAATGTCACTCTCTGGTTTTGAATAGGTGGTAGAGACATACCCAAAAAGATTTGCAGCTGTAATTGCAGGGAAAGGTGGTTCTACAAAGTATTGAGGGGGGCTGAATACAAATGCATGCCACACTTATCACATATTTATTTGTGAAACATTTTGAAAACCATTTATCATTTACCTTCAACTTCACAATTATGTGCCACTTTGTGTTGGTCTATCACATTAAATGCCAATAAAATACATTTACTTTTGGTTGTAAAATGTGGAAAATGTCAAGGGGTATGAATACTTTTTCAAGACTCTGTATACTGCAGAAAATGTATGCCCAAAAAAATAAATAATAAAACACAGTACTAGCATGATTTAAATAACGAGAAAAAGATCAATCTTGTCTTGTTCCTAATTCTTAAACATTCTCACAGGATGTTGCATCATGCCTCAGAGCATTAATAGCCAGATCACAGACACCATTTGGTTAATGTATATGATTCCCATTTTGGTAGTAAGAACTTTGTTTATTGGACCCTATTTATTAAACAAAGAACTGAGAAGTGCAGTTAAGTAAATTAACACAAATACCAAATCACATACAGGGGAACGGCTCTGATGTCTTTACTATCTAGTAGGTGACTGTCCTGGAATAAACATGTAGTAAGTGAAGTTCCAAATCTTGTCTTTTACATTTATTTAAGGTCAGTGATTTTCAGGGGTGGATTTACTAAAGGCAAACATGCTGTTCACTTTTCAAGGGAATTGTCCCTTAGCTTAGTGAATGAAGTGAAGCTCTGCTGACTTTATCATCCAGACATGTGCAAGCGAAAATACTGTTTTTATTTTTTTTTCACATGAAAGGGTATTCTTTGCAAAGTGATATATCACCACATTCACCAAGCTAAAGAAAAATGCCCTTGCAAAGTGAAAGTCCCCATTAAAAGTGAACATCCTTAAGTAAATCAATTAACCACTTGCCGACCGGCCATAACCGAAAAACGGCTACAGCGGGGTCAGATAATTCTGGGAGGGCGTATAATAATGTCCTCCCAGAATCTTGCTCCCGCGTACCCCCTTGGGCACGCACCTGGGAATATCCGTGACCGCCATGTCCGGGGGACCTGGCGCATCACGGTAAATGGGTGATGACAGCGGCCATTCACCACGTGATCGCTCAATCAAATGATGGAGCGATCACTTGTAAACAAGCTGGCGTCATGTCCGGTTCATCTCTTCCCCTCTCCGTACCGATCGGTACAGTGTGAGCGGAGAGGGGAGAGATCGGGCACAGCAGCGCTGTGAGCTGGATCTGTAGTGCCCACAGCGCTGTTCTGTGACAATTTCAGTCTCATCCATTCATGCTCAGCCATGCCATCCATACTCAGCCATCCCATCCATACTCCGCCATGCCATCCATACTCAACCATACCCAGCCATGCCATCCATACTCAGCCATACTCAGCCATGCCATCCATACTCAGCCATACTCAGCCATGCCATCCATACTCAGCCACACTCAGCCATGCCATCCATACTCAGCCATGCCATCCATTCTCAGCCATGCCATCCAAGCTCAGCCATCCTCATTCATACTCAGCCATGACATTAATACTCAGCCATACTCAGCCATGCCATCCACACTCAGCCATACTCAGCAATGCCATCCCCGTCTCAGCCATGCCATCCATGCTCAGCCATCCCATCGATACTCAGCCATGCCATCCATACTCAGCCATACCATCTATACTCAGCCATGTCATCCATACTCAGCCATGTCAAACATACTCAGCCATGCCATCCATACTCAGCCATGCCATCCATACTCAGCCATCCTCATTCATACTCATCCATGCCATCCATACGCAGCCATACTCAGCCATACTCAGCCATGCCATCCATACTCAGCCATACTCAGCCATGCCATCCATACTCAGCCATACTCAGCCATGCCATCCATACTCAGCCATACTCAGCCATGTCATTCATACTCAGCCATAACATCCATACTCAGCCATACTCAGCCATGTCATTCATACTCAGCCATAACATCCATACTCAGCCATACTCAGCCGTGCCATCCATACTCAGCCATGCCATCCATACTCAGCCATGCTATCCATGCTCAGCCATACTCAGCCATGCCAGCCATACTCAGCCATACCATCCACACTCAGCCATGCCATCCACACTCAGCCATACTCAGTAATGCCATCTCCGTCTCAGCCATGCCATCCATGCTCAGCCATCCCATCGATACTCAGCCATGCCATCCATACTCAGCCATACCATCTATACTCAGCCATGTCATCCATACTCAGTCATGTCAAATATACTCAGCCATGCCATCCATACTCAGCCATGCCATCCATACTCAGCCATCCTCATTCATACTCATCCATGCCATCCATACGCAGCCATACTCAGCCATACTCAGCCATGCCATCCATACTCAGCCATACTCAGCCATGCCATCCATACTCAGCCATGCCATCCATACTCAGCCATACTCAGCCATGTCATTCATACTCAGCCATAACATCCATACTCAGCCATACTCAGCCGTGCCATCCATACTCAGCCATACTCAGCCATGCCATCCATACTCAGCCATGCCATCCATACTCAGCCATGCTATCCATGCTCAGCCATACTCAGCCATGCCATCCATACTCAGCCATGCCATCCATACTCAGGAATACTCAGCCAAGCTATCTACACTCAGCCATACTCAGCCATGCCATCCCCGTCTCAGCCATGCCATCCATGCTCAGCCATCCCATCGATACTCAGCCATGCCATCCATATTCAGCCATACTCAGTCATGCCATCCATGCTCAGCCATCCTCATTCATACTCAGCCATGCCATTCATACTCAGCCATACTCAGCCATGCCATCCATATTCAGCCATACTCAGCCATGCCGTCCATACTCAGCCATGCCATCCATGCTCAGCCATCCTCATTCATACTCAGCCATGCTATCCATACTCAGCCATGCCATCCATACTCAGCCATACTCAGCCATGCCATCCATACTCAGCCATACTCAGCCATGCTATCCATGCTCAGCCATCCTCATTCATACTCAGCCATGCCAGCTATACTCAGCTATACTTCCATATTCAGCCATGCCATCCATGCTCAGGCATCCTCATTCATACTTCACCATCCTCATCCACGTCTCATCCATCCCCAGCCACAGCTCATCCATCCACATTCATGGCTCAGCCATCCCAATCCACGGCTCATCCATCCCCATCCATGGCTCATCCATCCCCATCCACGGCTCATCCATCCCCATCCACGGCTCATCTATCCCCATCTATGGCTCATTTGACTCATTCATGCTCATCCATTCCTCATCCATGCCACATCAGTTCTCATCCGTGCCACATCCATGCCACTACAGTGCCCATCGGTGCCACTACAGTGCCAATCAGCGCCACTACAGTGCCTCACAAAAGTGTAATAAGTAGTTAAATTAGATTTGAAATGTATGCCCCTAGAACATCTGATGGCGCTCCCTGCATGTTGGGCCTCTGTATGTGGTCAGGCTGTGAAAAAGTCTCACACATGTGGTATCATTATACTCGGGAGCAGTAGCAGAACATATTTTGGGATGTAATTTTTGCTATGTACATGCTATGTGTTAGAAATATTGTATAAATGGACAACTTTGTTTAAAGAAAAAAGGGGTTTTAATTTTCTTTCCCCATTTTCCAAAAACTTGTGGAAAAAAATGACGTGTTCAAAGACTCATTATGCCTCATAGAATATACATTGGGGTGTTTGCTTTCCAAAATACGGTAATTTTTTGGACTTTCAAAAGTGCAAGTGTATATGTGTAATTTATGCTCCTAGAACGCCTGGAAGTGCTACTAGCATGTTGGGCATCTGTATGTGGCCAGGCTGTGTAAAAGTCTCACACATGTGGTATCACCATACTCAGGAGGAGTAGTAGAATATGTTTTGGAGTGTAGATTGTGGTATGCGTATGCTGTGTGAGAAATAACTTGTTAATATGACAATTTTGTGAAAAAAAATTAAAAAATCTTCATTTTGCAAAGAATTGTGGGAAAAAATTACAACTTCAAAAAACTCACCATGCCTCATACTAAATACTTCGGAATGTCTACTTTCCAAAAAGGGGTCATTTGGGGGGTATATGTACTTTTCTGGCTTGTTAGGGCCTCAAGAAATTAGACTGTCAGTACATGAAGTGCGATCAATTTTCAACGATTGGCACCATAGACTCTATAATTTTCACAAAAAACAAATAATTTACTTGGATTTGGGTTATTTTTGCCAAAGATACGTAGCAGTGTAAATTTTAGCCAAAATTTATGAAGAAAAATTACTAATTTGCAAAATTTTATAACAAACAAAGAAAAATGCATTTTTTTTACAACATTTTAGGTCTTTTTTCATTTATAGCGCAAAAAATAAAAAACCCAGATGTAATAAAATACCACCAAAAGAAAGCTTTATTTGTGGGAAAAAAAGGACAAAAAAGTCAGCAGTTACAGATTCCATATGTCTAGCTTTACAGTTTTACATTAGATATTGTAATTAAAAACAGTATGATAATAATAAAATATAATAATTTATAAATATTTACTAAAAGCTAGTTGTCAGTATGGATTCACAAAAGACTGAAGTTGTCAAACAAATCAGGTTTTTGTGGCTGTGGATATATTATTCTTGAATTTTGCAAAAGTGTTTGACACAGTTCTCCACACATGGCTAATGTCTAAAATCTACAAGCTTAGAAAATCCAGTTTGTAAATGGACGGAAAATTTGATAAATTACCATATTCAGAGAGTAGTGATTAATTATTCATACTCTGAATGGTCTAAGATTGTTAGTGGCGTACCCCAAAGTTCAGTGCTGATACCCATATGTTTTAACCTATTTATAAATGATTACTAGTTTTGGATTTAAAATGCCATTTCAGTGTTTGCAGATGACACCAAGCTATGTAGTGGACATAGATCCTTATAGGAAGCCTCCAATTTATAAGCTGACCTTAAAGTGATTGTAAAGGTTTTTTTTTTTTTTAAATAACAAACATGTTATACTTACCTCCTCTGTGCAAGGGTTTTGCACAGAGCGGCCCAATCCTCCTCTTCTGGGGTCCCCAGCGGTGCTCCTGGCTCCTCCTTTTCTCGATTGGCCCCATGCTAAGCCGCTTTCCATGGGTGCACTCATGCAGGCGCGCTCCCAAATCCTGCTGCTGCGTCCATTGACACAGAATGCAGGACTTGGCCCCACCCCCCAGCTCCCGTGTCACTGGATTTGATTGACAACAGCAGGAGCCAATTGCTCCTGCTGCTATCAATCTATCCAATGAGGACCCAAGACAGCAGCTGGAGCTGCTGTGCTCGTCCCCGTCCCTGCAACAATTGGGTTTAGGTGAGTAAAAGGGGGGGCTCAGGGGGGCTGCTGCACTACAGAAGGTTTTTCACCTTAATGCATAGAATGCATTAAGGTGAAAAACCACAAGGGTTTACAATCGCTTTAATGTACTATTTCATTGGGCAACTGCACAAAGGAGGTTTAATGTTGATAATTGTAAAGCTATGCACTTGTGGGCTAAAAACATGCATGCATCATACATACTAGGAGGGCAACAGCTGGGGGAGTCAATGGTGGAGAAGGATCTGGGTGTTCTAGTAGATCATAGACTTAACCACTTCAGCCCCGGAGGATTTGGCAGCTCAATGACCCGTGGACTTCTTACAATTTGGCACTCCGCTGCTTTAACAACTTGCCGATCGCTGCACGCCGAGATATGTCGGCACAATGGCAGCGGTGGGTAAATGGGCGTACCTGTACGTCCCCTTTAATTGGCGGGATTAGTGGGTGCACCCGCCGCGTACAGCGTGACCATGCCCGCGGGACCAGTGGACTCGATGTTCAGCAGTCTCCCGGCGATCGTGTCACGGAGTAAACAAGGCATTTCCCCGTTCTGCCTTGTAATGACAGAGATCACTGCTCCCTGTCATCGAGAGCAATGATCACTGTCATGTGAGTTGAAGTCCATCCCCCCCACAGTTAGAATCACTCCCTAGGACACACTTAACCCCTTCATCGCCCCCTAGTGTTAACCTCTTCCCTGCCAGTGTCATTTACACAGTAATCAGTGCATTTTTATAGCACCGTTCGATGTATAAATGACAATGGTCCCAAAAATGTGTCAAAAGTGTTCCATGTGTCCGCCATAATGTCGCAGTAATGATAAAAATCACAGATCACTGTCATTACTAATAAAAAAAATTAATAATAAAAATGCCATAAACTATTCCCTATTTTATAGACACTATAACTTTTGCGCAAACCAATATATTGCGACTTTTTTTACCAAAAATATGTAGACTACATGTTGGCCTGAACTGAGGAAAAAAATAATTTTTATATATATTTTTGGGGATATTTATTATAGCAAAAAGTAAAAAAATTGTGTTTTTTTTCAAAAGTGTCGCTCTTTTTCTGTTTATAACGCACAAAATAAAAATCTCAGAGGTGATCAAATACCACCAAAAGAAAGCTCTATTTGTGGAAAAAAAAGGACGTCAATTTTGTCTGGGTGCAATGTCGCACAATCGAGCAATTGTCAGTTAAAGCGACGCAGTGCTGAATCTCAAAAAGTGCTCTGGTCAGGAAGGGGATAAAATCTTCCGGGGCTGAAGCGGTTAACTGGTAATTGTGCGGTCATGCAATGTTGTACTCAAACCAAATTTGCATCAATAGAGCTTTCTTTTGATGGTATTTGATTGCCTCTGCGATTTTTATTTTTTTGCGATATAAACGCAAAAAGACCGAACATTTTGAAAAAAAATATATATTTTCTACTTTTTGTTATAAAAAAATTTAATAAACTAAACCTTAGTCATACATTTAGGCCAAAATGTATTCAGCCACATGTCTTTGGTAAAAAAAAATGTCAATAAGCATATATTTATTGGTTTGCGCAAAAGTTATAGCGTCTACAAACTAGGGTACATTTTCTGGAATTTACACAGCTTTTAGTTTATGAGGTGCTAAAATGGCAGGCCAGTACAACCCCCCCCCCCAAATGACCCCATTTTGTAAAGTAGACACCCCAAGGAAATTGCTGAGAGGCATGTTGAGCCCATTGAATATTTTATTTTTTTGTCACAAGTGAATGAAAAATGACAAAAAAAAATGACACAAAGTTGTCACTAAATGATATATTGATAGCACAAAAAACCCAAATGACACCATTTTGGAAAGAAGACACTTCAAGCTATTTGCTGAGAGGCGTGTTGAGTCCATGCAATATTTTATATTTTGCCACAAGTTTCAGGAAAATTACAATTTTTTTTTTTTTACACAACATTGTCACTAAATGATATATTGCACACACATGCCATGATTATATGTGGAATTACACCCCCAAATACATTCTGCTGCTTCTCCTGAGTACGGTGATACCACATGTGTGGAACTTTTTGGCAGTCTAACCACGTACAGGAACCCGAAAACCAATCACCACCTTCAGGATTTCTAAGGGTGTAAATTTGTAATTTCACTCCTCACTACCTATCACAGTTTCCTTGTCAAAAGAAGTTTATTGAGTATACAATGTTATAAAGATACATAAAGTAAGTTTACAAGGATCTATAAAGTAAGCTCATTGTTTTACAGTAGGGTTTATATAGGTAAATATCATGAAATTTCAAATATTAAACATTGGGTTCACGTAAACCTAAATTAAAGATATATATCATTTCCTTAGTTACTTTTGTAGGTATTTAAATGATTTATACCTACTATACATATTTTTTACAAGTAGAGTGTATATAGGTCAAATAAATTCTGATAATGAGCTTTAATCGTAAGATGGAGAAAAGGAAAGAGAAAGAAGAAAAAGGGTTGAAAGGTAGAGGTATGGTCCACAAGGTTGTCCCGCTCGTCAGTTTATTATTCTTTTTAGTTCTCTTTGAAGCCTTAGAATGGGTGTCTCTGTAAGTCATTTAATCTGTTACCATGGCAACAGGACAGAGTCATTGAAGTTTGACAGGAACTGTTGTTTTATCCAAGGATGCCAAAGTTTTTCAAATTTTGGAATTTGATTTTGATCGATGGCTACCATCTTAGCATGGGACATTGTATTATTCATTCTGTGAATTGTTTCTGCTAGTACCAATGTAGGAGATTTCCATGCCTTGGCCACTGTTTGTTTTGCAGCCGTTATTAGTTGGATCATAAGTTTGAATTGAGAGAGTGTTAACCATTCCGGTTTTAGATTAAGTAAAGTTAAATATGGATCTGGTTGTATTATTTTTTTAAATATTTTAGATGCAATCACGAAGACTTCCTTCCAGAAGGTTTGGATTACTGGGCACGTCCACCATATGTGTAAATATGTGCCTATTTCTGGGCATCCTCGAAAACAAAGAGCTGAGGTATTAGGTGAATATTTTGCCACTCTAGCGGGTACAAGGTACCAGCGAGTTAGGACTTTATAATTTGTCTCCAGTGCTAAGATGTTGGGTGAAGATGACTTAGATGTGAGCCATATGTTAGACCAGTCCGTGTCTTCTAAAGTTCGTCCCAGGTCCTCCTCCCACCTCTGAACGTAAGAGGGTCTATTAAGATTTGCTACTCCATATAATTGATTATAAAGTGATGAAATTGTACCTTTAGCAAATGGATCTTTTGTACAGATTGATTCAAAAATGGATAATTGGGATAATGGTGTATCCCCCTTTAGGAATGGTGTATAGAAATTTTTGATTTGGAGATATCTAAATATCTCAGAGTTTGGTAGATCATATTTTTCTCTAAGCGATGGGAATGAAAGGAATGATTTAGATGCTATGAAGTCATTTAGTGTCTGAATGCCTGATGTTGTCCAAGCTTTAAAAGAATTTGGGTAGATCCATGCCGGATAAAAGGCCGGATTTCTGATAAAAGAAAGGAGAGGATTGTGTGGAGATTGTAACTGATATTTGGTTTTTAGTTTATCCCAGAGAGATAAGAAGTGTTTAGTTATGGGATTATGAATTTTAAAGCGGTCTTTAGGATCAAGCCATAATAAATTTGATATTAATAGAGGGTCATTTTCTGAAGCCTCTATAAATACCCATAATGGGATTTCCTGTTTTGCATGGTATTTGGACAGACTGGCCAAATGTGCCGCTCTGTAGTAGTTAGTAAAATTAGGGTATCCCAGGCCTCCTTTATTTTTGGGAAGATGTAGTGTGTGTATAGGTATACGTGGTTTAGAAGAGCCCCATATAAACGAAGTTGCTCTTTTTTGTACTATTTTCAAAAAATAGGAAGGAATTGGAATAGGGAGGACTCTGAATAGATAAAGCAATTTGGGTAGAATAGTCATTTTGATTGCATGAATCTTCCCCATCCAGGATAAAGGAAGTTGCGACCATTGTTTTATTAGATTTGTGATCTGTCTTAATACAGGAGGATAATTGGTTGAGAATAAGTCAGAATGAGAGGCTGTTAAATGAATTCCAAGATATGGGATTGATTTTTCTGCCTATGTGAACGGGAGTGCAGCCCTAGCCGGGATCAATTCCATGTTTGTGAGTGAAATATTAAGCACTAGGCATTTCTTAGGATTAATCATAAGGCCGGATAGGGCTGCAAATCCATCAAGAGCTGGTATTAAGTTAGGACCAGAGACCTGTAGTGATGATAGAAAAAGTAATATATCGTCTGCAAATATACATAATTTGTGTGTAATACCTCCTACTTCAATGCCAGTTATAGTTTGGTTTGTTCTGATATATTGGGCCATGGGTTCGAGTATAAGGGCAAATAATAAGGGAGATAATGGGCAACCCTGTCGGGTACCTCTTTCGATATTAAAGGCTTCAGATTTGTATCCAGCATATTTTATATAGGCTTTGGGTTTATTATATAATGCTTTGATCCATGTTAAAAAGTGGGGTCCAAAACCCCATTTTTGTAATGAATATTGCATATATTGCCAGGATACTGTGTCAAATGCCCTCTTAATATCGAGAGATAGAAAACATAAAGGGATTTTCCGTTTTTTAGCAATATGTGCCAATAACACTGCCCTGCGTATATTATCGCCTGCCTGTCTATTTGGCATGAAGCTTACTTGATCTCTATGTATTAATTTTCCTATAATGTTATTGAGGCGTTTTGCTATTATTTTTGCTAATAATTTAATATCGAGGTTTAACAGAGAGATAGGCCGATAATTCACACAGGAAGTATCATCAGAAAGGGGTTTTGGGATCATACAAACAATTGCCATTAGTGTTTCTTGCCGAAAAGAATGTCCATCTAGAAGTTTGTTAAAAGTTTCAGTGAGAATGGGAGAGAGTATTTCTGAGAATGTTTTATAGTATAAAGCCGAGTAGCCGTCTGGGCCTGGTCTTTTGTTAAGTTTTAGGTCTTTTATGGCGTTAGCAACTTCATCTATAGTTATAGGCTCATCCAAACTGCTTTTTTGATTCTGAGATAACTCAGGTAAGGTTATTTTTGAGAAGAAGGATTCAGCCTCTGTAGGATTAAATTCATTGTTTGTCTTGTATAAAGTTGCGAGATGTGAGTGAAATTTATGGACTATTTTAACTGGATTACAAGTGTAAACATTTTTTGATAATTTCAAACGTATTGGTTTGAAAGATTTGTTAGTTGAATTTAATGCCCGAGCCAAATATGTACCTGGTTTGTTTGTATTCATGTAGAAATTGTGTTTGGAGCGTTTGAGGGATTTATCAACTGACTCAGTGAGAAATAGATCGTATTCCAATCTAGATTTTTCCAGATGAGATTTTGTACTCTGAGATGGATTATCTTGAAATGATATGTAGGCTGCATTAAAACTGAGTTCTAGTTTTTTTGCTAGATTTTTGCGTTCCCGTTTAAATAGTGCCATTTGTCTTTGTATTGTACCACGCAAGACAGGCTTATGAGCTTCCCACAGTGTTATTGGGGAGATGTCTGTTGTATTATTAATTGATATGTATTCCTTTAAAGCTTGTTCAATGGCCATCTGATGTAGTCGGTGTTTGAGCATTATGTCCGGTAAGTACCACGTTGGGTCATGCGCTTTTGATATGGCTGAGGCTATAGTAGTGTATACTGCATTATGGTCAGACCACGGAATCGGAATTATATCTGATGCAATAATTTCTGGTATCATTCCTATTGTTAGAAAAATATGATCTATTCTGGTGAAGGTTTGATGAGGGTGCGAGAAATAAGTGAATTTCTTTTTCATCGGGTTACTTTCTCTCCATGAATCTACCAGATTGTATTTGGAAAGAAGTTGAGAAAAAGGTAATCTAGAGGTTATTTTGGATGGTGTAAAAGGTGATTTATCTAGAAATGGGAGGAGGACCTGGTTCGAATCCCCACACATTATCACTGTTCCTATTTTGTGTGTATTAATCACTTGTAATATATGTGAGAGGAATGGTGTAGGTTGTTTGTTAGGAACGTAGTAGGAAATCACCGTGATTGCTGTATCCATTATATAACCCATGAGTATCAGGTATCTACCTTCTGGGTCTTTAATTTCTGATGATAAGGTGAATGGTGTGGATCGGTGAAATGCAATTAGAGTTCCCCTTTGCTTGGTACAGGCAGAAGCCGTGTAAATTTGTTGATAAAAAGGAGAAATATATTTTGGAGTAGAATCTTTGGTGAAGTGTGTTTCTTGGAGGCATACTATGTGAGCCTTCTTGTTATGGAAAGTACGGAAGGCTTTGGTCCTTTTTTGAGGGACATTTATTCCCTGAACATTCAGGGAAAGTATATTCAGTGGTGCCATGGCAATAGATCAAATAGTTTTGACTTACTTTTTGTTATGCAGAGCTGACTGCGCAGATCAACCTGTGTGGACTGAAGAGATGAATAGATAGAAAAGAAACCAGTGAATTCTGGAGTAAAGAGTAAACAAAAAACATATGAGATTAGATGATACATTGTATAAATTATTTTTTGCAAGTAATCACAATTTACCCATGAAAGAGAATAAATATCTCTCTCAGGGGAATAAGTGCCTTCGTCACACTCCCACATAATATGGTTGGGAGAATGAGGAGGGCTAATGGGGGTACACGGATCTTCCGCTTACAGGAGAGAAGTGCTATGTCAAAAGACATCAAAATTATGTTTCATTAGTTGGAGTGCAGAATATAGTTTTTGTTTAAATTATTTATTCCAGGGTGGTTGTATATGGTTAGTCTTGCCCTAGGCTAAATAATTCAGTTAGAAAGGTATTGTTAATAACTTTGGTATTGATGAAGATAGTTTGAATTATTTTGGGATTTTAACCCTTTTAGAGTAAACAATTACATATTTTATTCATATGTAACTGTTTAGATATGTTAACTCATAAAATTGAGGTTGTATTGCTTCAGATTAGAATAAACAAAAACATAATTCTAGGAACTAGTTAGGTAATAATATATTTGTTTTAAGAAAAGAAAGAAAGAAAAAAAAAAAAAAAAAAAAAAAAAAAAAAAGCTTCCATTACTTCTGGATTATTGAACATATTTGTCCTAAAAAGTAATAAATCTATTGTTATTACCTGATAATATATAACTGAACAAGAATTTCCTTATTTCACTTATATATTCTAAGGCTATATGAATCAGAAGTAATAAGAAATATAACTGGAATGTAACATGATCCCACACAGTGTGTGACTATCAGAATGCAGTTACATTCAGTTGTAAATATAGTTTTTTTATAGAGAACCATCTCTTAGTATAATAAATGAAGAGATATCAGGAATTAGGATGTCAGTCCATTGAATCTTCTTGGTCCATGGATGATGTGGCATAACGGCCTCTTTTGTGAGAATGATGATTCCCATTTTGTTCTGGAATTTTCTGGGTGCTGCCTGAAGGTGAAGATGATGCCATTCTTCTGCGTGTGGGAGTGTTGCTGCTTGTGGGTTCTGTCAGATTTAATTTTAAAAGGGTTTGTTGTAGTTCATCTGCTGATCTGCTTCTGTAAATTGTACCTTGGTAGTTAAATCTGACTGAAAAGGGGAAGCCCCATTGATACATAATGTTGTGGCGTTGCAGTTCCATTAGTTGGGGTTTCATGGATCGTCTTTTAGTAATAGTAAGTTGGGATAGGTCAGCAAAAATTTGATAATTGTGTCCTTGAAAATTAAGTTCCTTTTTTTCTCTTGCAGCAATTAGTATTTGTTCTTTCGTTCTGTAATAATGAAATTTTGTGATTATATCACGTGGGGGTCCATCTTTCTTTTTGGCTGTGAGGGCTCTGTGTACTCTGTCCAGTTGTAAACGTTCAATAGGGATATCTGGCTTTAGTTCTTGTAATAGAGCAGTAATAGTAGATTGCAGGTCTGTCACAGTTTCAGGTATTCCCCTTATGCGCAAGTTTGAACGTCTGGCTCTATTTTCGTAATCTTCGAGCTTAGTTTGAAGTATTAAATTCTCTTTTTTTAATTGTTCCAATTCTGTTATGTTTTCTTGGGTTGTAATTTCAATTTCATCCATTTTTATTTCTAAGGCTGCGGTGCGGTTTCCCAGCTCTCTTATTTCTTTGGTTAGGCTTTTTGTTATTTGGTCTGAGGTTTGCTTTAAAGCCTTATGAAGCATCTTTTCAAATTGTAATAATATTACTGGGGATACTGAGGAGGCTTGTGGAGAAGTTTGTGAGAGGATTTGTTCTGTATCTGACTCAAATGGAGAGTCTTGCTGTGACATTTTCTGTCTGTGAGAGCGCCCTGATGCTGTATCTTGTGAGGTGACTGGAGCTGCTTCAGCTGCAGTGAGTGCCTGTGAACTCTTTGTGAGGTGATTTTTATTTCTGCCACGGTTTCCTCCCAGTACCATATTTCCTGCCCAAACTTTCACAGTTTGTTCCCTGGGGCAAAAAGGTTCAAATGGATACCTTTTGAGCCTGCAGGCTCCGCTTTGTCCTTCTCTTCTCTCCTCAGCGGTGTGGAGCTCTAACAATGCATGTCTGCTCCGCTAGGCTCCGCCTCCTGCCCCCCACCTATCACAGTTTCGAAGGCCATAAAATACCACAAACCCCCCCAAATGACCCCATTTTGGAAAGTAGACACCCCATGATATTTGATGAGAGGCATGTTGAGTCCATGGAATATTTTATATTTTGCCACAAGTTGCTGGAAAATTTTTTTTTTTTTTTTACACAAAGTTGTTACTAAATGATCTATTGCTCAAACATGCCATGGGCATATGTGAAATTACACCCCAAAATACATTCTGCTCCTTCTCCTGAGTACAGGGATACCACATGTGTGAGACTTTTTGGGAGCCTAGCCGTGTACAGGATCACGAAAACGAAGCACGGCCTTCAGGCTTTCTGGTGATTTCTGGTGATTTCTGGTCATTTCTGCCATACATTTTTGATTTCACTCCTCACTGCCTATCACAGTTTCGGAGGCCATGAAATGCCCAGATAGCACAAACCTCCCCAAATGACCCCATTTTGGAAAGTAGACCCAAGCTATCTGCTTAGAGGCATGTTGAGTATTTTGCAGATCTCATTTTTTGTCACAAAGTTTTGAAAATGTAAGAAAGAAAAACAAATATTTTTTTCTTTTCTTTCTTCATTTTTAAAAATGGTGGTGAAATCACCTCCAACAGCACTAGAGTCACGGCTTTATGTATCTTGGGAGCAAATGCTGTTGCTGTCAAGATAAATAAATCCGTGCTGCAGCTGAATGGCGTACCTGCTAAGCAAATGATGGTTAACAATAAAACAAAGTAACATTACAGTATAACAGTAATGCCCTGTACACACGGTCGGATTTTCCGATGGAAAAAGTGCGATCGGATTATGCTGTCGGAAATTCCGATCGTGTGTGGGCTCCAATGGACTTTTTTCCGTCGGAATTTCTGACACACAAAGTTTGAGAGCAGGATATAAAATTTCCCGACAACAAAATCCGATCGTTTATATTCCGATAGTGTGTACACAAATCCGATGCACAAAGTGCCATGCATGCTCAGAATAAATTAAGAGACGAAAGCTATTGGCTACTGCCCTGTTTATAGTCCCAACGTACGTGTTTTACGTCACCGTGTTCAGAATGATCTGATTTTCCGACAACTTTGTGCGACCGTGTGTATGCAAGACAAGTTTGGCCCAAAATCCGTCAGGAAAAAATCCAATTAATTTTGTTGTTGGAATGTCCGATCAATGTCCGATCGTGTGTACAGGGCATAAAACTTTCCATACCTGCAAAGCAAATACAATAAAACATAGTAAAAATAAAACATTGCAATCTGTGCCTAAAAAAAAATATGCTG
This sequence comes from Aquarana catesbeiana, assembly GCF_042186555.1. Taxonomy (NCBI): domain Eukaryota; kingdom Metazoa; phylum Chordata; class Amphibia; order Anura; family Ranidae; genus Aquarana; species Aquarana catesbeiana. Next base: position 446,370,883 of record NC_133326.1, on the reverse strand, counting down.
AAGCATGGGGGCAATTCGCCCCTAATGTTAGGAGCAAATCGCTCCTCCACCCCTGCTCCCATGCTTTGGCATATATGCAATTTTTTTTTTTAACTGTGGTGGTGAAATCACCTCTGACAGCGCTGGAGACACGGCTTTATGTATCGTGGGAGAAAACGCTGTTGCTGTCAAGATAAATAAACCAGTGCTGCAGCTGAGTGGCGTACCTGCTAAGCAAATGATGGTTAACAATAAAACAAATATTACAGTATAACATACCATACCTGTAAAGCAAATACAATAAAACATAGTAAAAATAAAACAGAGAGAGAATGCTAGATATAGAACAATAGTGAGCGAACAATAGAGCGGACAGTAGAGAGCGAACATAAGAGAGAGAGAACAATAGAGAGAGAGAAGAAAGATACAACCACAACTATTTTTGGATTTTTTATTTTATAATTTTTTTGTGTTTTTTTTAAATGTTTTCACTTTTATAAAAACTATAGAAAAACTGTAAACTGAACGTTACAGATTAGGGTCTCTCAAAATGTGATGGCCATCACATCTTTCGAGACCCCGAGACCCTGTGTTAGTGTGCCTAGGACTGTGTGGTGCTGTACCTTATGCTAAAACTCAACTAGTGTGTGGTGGCGTTTGAAACATTCACCAATACAGAGACCAGGTTGGTCAGGACAGGAGGGCAAATAAAAGTGGGTGTCGCGCTTAAATCCGAGTTAACTGCAGAAACGACATCTTCTTTGGGGTGTTCTTTGGGAGGGGTACCAGGGAGGACATAAGGAAAATGCCTCTCATGCAGCTGGCTCACTGCATTTGCAGTGGGAAGTTGGGCAAGAGCACCGTCTGGAAACAGAAGGGCTTTGACTTTCTTCCTGGAATTTAAGGAAGGATCCAGTCCATCCTGAAGCTTTGTATAGCACAAAAGCGTTCAGCAAAGCCAATTGAAATAAATAGACACTTTTTTGTACCAGCATCTGGCTTTACGGGTTATTAGGTATGGTGCCAACAACTGTTCGTTGAGGTCCACCCCTCCCATGTTAAGGTTGTATTCGTGGACACAGAGGGGTTTCTCCACAACACCAGTCGCCACAGGAATTTGGACTGCCGTGTCTGCGTGAAGCGAGGACAGAACGAAAACATTCTGTGAATCCCTCCACTTCACTGCTAACAAATTATTACACTTAAAGCAGACTCTCTCCCCCCATCTAAGTCGGGATTCTACAAGTCGTTGGGGGAAGCCCCGGCAATTAGATCGCACGGTGCCACATGCGCCAATTCCATAATCAAAAAGGTGACTAAAAAGTGGCAATTGTCCACGTACAAGTGGTACCCCTTTCCGAATAAGGGTGACATCAAGTCCCACACTATCTTACCAGTGCTCCCTATGTAGTCTGGGCAGTTCTCCGGCTCTACGTGACTATGTTTTCCCTCGTAAACCATAAAACTATGTATAGCCTGTGGCCCTGTCACAGAGCCTATACATCTTGACCCCGTATCTGGCACGCTTGCTGGGAAGATACTGTTTGATAGACAAGCGGCCGGAAAACGTAATCAGGGACTCATCAACGCAGACAACTTGATCGGGAGTAAACAAGGCTGCAAAATGTTGGTGGTTTACAAGGGGCTGAATTTTGTAGAGCCAATCAAATCCAGGGTCACCCCGAGGACATTGTCATTGAAGTGCATGAACCGCAAGATCTGCTCATATCGTGTCATGGTCAAGGAGGCATAGAACAAGGGCATATGATGAATTGGGTCAGTGGACCAATATGACCGCAACTCACTCTTTTTAGTTATGCCCATGAAGAAGGATAGGCCCAGAAAGGTCTAAATTCGGAAACCATAATTGGTTTCCAATCTCTGGCAAGGGTCAGCTGGGGATTAGCGGTAATGAATTGACCAGCATACAAATTGCTTTGGTCCACAATAGATCTATAGAGATCTTCGGTGAAAAGCAGTGAATAAAAATCAAGTGACGTAAAATCAAGTGTTTCCATCCGAATTCCGGGTTGGCCAGTGAATGGGGGAAGTACGGGTGCTGCAGAAGTGGTGGGCTCCTAATTAGGATTGGAGAATGCAGCAGGAAGGGCACTATGGGCTCGACGGGCCTGTGTTTGTCTTCTTGGTTGCAGCGGAACACTACTCGTGCTTGCCACCTCGCCAGCTTGATCTGCACTTATGGGACTCGCCACGTCATCAAATGTTACTGCAGTGCTGGATGTATGACCAGGATGTACTAGGCCGCTGGTGCATGCCAGTTCACTAGAAGGATGAGCGGCAATAGTACTGGCTCTCTGCTCCATACGAGGGACCTGCGGTTCTTGCACCTCAATGACAGCAGAAGAAGAACAGGGTCTGGTACGCCTGACCTTGGCAGGGACCACAACTCCGTCGTCAGAGCTATCTGTCAGGCTGCTGCTGCTGTCTACCGGTTTGTATTCTGAGCCTGAATCTGACAGATGAGTGACTTCCTCTTCATTATCTGTCATGCTCAGAAACGTGTAGGCCTCTTCACTAATGTACCTTTGATTTGACATTTTGGTCTCTAAATTTACTGGTACAGTAGTGAGACTCACAGGTAAAAAAGCTCCTGACTGTTAGTGACTGATTCAAACATTACCAAAAAAACTGTTAGCGTTCGCAGGGATCAGGCTTGACTCTGTGAACGCTGCAGTTATGTGTTTAGTGTTTTGTAAGTGACAGTGATCGATTGATACTGCACTTGGGTGGGCTGGGCTGGGCTGGGTGGAGGGACTAATTGCAGGTGCTAGCAGGTATTTGGGCTGATCCCCCTAACACTGCATTTTTGGGAACCCTAAACTGCTGGGGACACTAGCATAGATCTGATCAGATCAGATATCGATCCGTTCAGACACTAAGCTACTAAAGGGAGGTGTATGATGCATGTGAGGGTGTTAGCGCTACTGGCACTAATCTGTAGCTGCCTAAGGCGATGCAAACCCTATCTAACACTAAAACCTGACTTTGATCACCCTCCGGGTGATCAGGGGGTTAAACCTGTAAACATCCCTTGTAATAGGAATCTATTTGACAGGTCCTCTTTATGGAGAGATGCGGGGTCAATAAGATCCCACATCTCTCCTCCAGGCTGGAAAGCATGAGATCGTTAAAAAAAATTCACCGATCTTCATGCTGACAGCCGCAATCGCGGCTTTGTTGACATCCGGGACCCTGGGCGTGACGTCATAATATCGCGCCCGGGGATCCGACGGTTATAGAGATGACTAGTGACCATCTGGTCACCGGAAATCTCTATCGTCATCATCCGGCGCTGGCCGATTCTTTCTCCGGGCCCCCGATGGCATGGATGCACCGGATGGCGGCGGGAAGGGGGGCGTCCCCTCCCGTTGCCTATAAGAACGATCAAGCGGCGGAACTGCCGCTATGATCATTCTTATCGTGCATAGAATCGCCGGCTGAAAAGAATGATATCAGAATGATGCCTGTAGCATCATTCAGATATCCCCTCACAAAGTGAGGACGTTTTTTTTACTATGGCCCGGTTTTGAAGTAGTTTTAATAAGATAGCTATTCACAGCCTAGCCACATAGAGGGGCCCAAAATCCAAGGAGAACCTACATGCATTCTAGGGGGATAAATAATGCATTTCATTTCCTGACTACCTATCACACTCACAAAATTACCACATTTTGGAAAGAAAAACACTTCAAGGTATTTTTTAACAGGCATGGTGAGTCTCTTGAAGATTTCATTTTTTGCTACAAGTTTTTGGAAAATGCAGACAGGAAAATAAATTGTTTTTCTCACACAAAGTTGTCAATTTAATGCGATATTTCTCACACATAGTGTGGGCATACTTAGAAGGAGTAGTGGAATGTGTTTTGGGATGTAATTCTGAGTATGGCGATACTACATGTAAGAGACTTTTTCACTTTTTAGACTGATTATATATTTTTATATATATATTTTATATATTTTATCTTGTGTATCACACAAATCAACCAATTGTATCTAAACCAAGGTATTGTAATGGTCGTCTCAATACGAGTGATCAGGGAATATAACTTGTAGCTTTACCTACAGTGACTTGAAAAAGTATTCATACCCCTTGACATTTTCCACATTTTGTCATGTTACAACCAAATACGTAAATATTTATTTATTGGGATTTTATGTGTTAGATCAACACAAAGTGGCACATAATTGTGAAGTGGAAGGAAAATGATAAATGGTTTTCAATGTTTTTTTACAAATAACTATCTGCAAAGTGTGGCATGCATTTGTATTCAGCCCCACCCCCCCCCCCAAGTCAATACTTTGTAGAACCATCTTTTGCTGCAATTACAGCTGCTAGTCATTTTGGGTATGTCTCTACCAGCTTTGTACATCTATAGAGTGACATTTTTGCCCATTCTTCTTTGCAAAATAGCTCAAGCTCTGTCAGATTGGATCAAGAGCATCTGGCCACAGATTCTTAAATGGATTTAGGTCTGGACTTTGACCGGGACATTCTAACACATGAATATGCTTTAATCTAAACCATTCCATTGTAGCTCTGGCTGTATGTTTTAGGTCATTGTCCTGCTGGAAGGTGAACCTCTGCTCCAGTCTCAAGTCTTTTGAAGACTCTAAAGCCACGTACACACGAGCGGAATGTCCGACGGAAAAAGTTAGATGGAAGCTTTTCATCGTCTATTCCGATCGTGTGTGTGCTTCATCAGACTTTTTTTTTTGAAAATTCTGATGGACCTAGAAATAGAACATGTTCTAAATATTTCCAACGGAACCAATTCCTATTGGGAAAACCGCTCATCTGTATGCTGTTCCGACTGACCAAAAATTATGCTTGCTCTGAAGCAAGTACGAGACGGAAGCTATTGGCTACTGGCTATTGAACTTCCTTTTTCTAGTCCCGTCGTATGTGCTGTACGTCACCGCATTCTGGATGGTCAGACTTTGGTCAGACTTTGGTTTGACCGTGTGTAGGCAAGACCACTTGAATGGAATTCCATCGGAGTTCCTTCAGAGAAACCTTCGGAGTTTATTCCGACGGCAAAACCGGTCATGTGTACGCGACATAACAGGTTTTCTTCTAAGATTGCTCTGTATTTGGCTCCATCCATCTTCCCATCAACTCTGACCAGTTTTCCTGTCCATGCTGAAGAAAAGCATCCCCACAACATGAAGCGCTACCATGATCCACCATGTTTCACAGTGGGGAGGGTGTGTTCAGGGTGATGTGCATTCTTAATCAAAAGAAGAGAGGAGACCCCTGACGTTGCCAATCAAGCACCGGTGTGTATGAGCTTTTCTAACAGGTTTACCAAGTACCTGCTCAAATATGAACACCTGTATATATCGTCACCCCAGATTATGAATCGTGAACAAATCGCATAAAGCAGGGTGATTGTCCTCTGAACTTAACCAACAGCATACAAAAAAATGCCAGTCAGTGTTTCCTAATCACCACCGCACCAGTCGGTGTACCTAATCACCGCCCCCCCCCACTCGGTGTCCCAAATCACCACTACACCACTCACAGTGTTCCTAATCACCACCACTGACAGTGTCGTTGATCCCTGCCACATCAGTTACAATGTCCCTGATCACTGCCACGACAGTTATTTTGTTCCTAATCACCGTCACACCAGTCATATTGCCCCTAATCACCGCCACACCAGTTACGGTGTCCCTGATCACCGCCACACTAGTCACATTCTCTTTAATTAAGCCACACTAGTTACAGTGTTCCCGATTATCGCTGCGCCAGTCCAAATTTTCCCTGAACACCACCACACCAGTGTTCCTGATTGCTGCCACCCTAGTCACCAGTGTCACCAGACCAGTGCAGCCAGCATCAATATTCCTAATCACCACCACACCAGTGCAGTGTTGCCTCTGCCTGTCGTTTGTACTGACTATGGACTGATCCTTTTCCTGTTTGCTGACCATGTCTCTGCCTGCGGCCTGAACTGAACCATCGGCACTACCGACTGACTATGTTTCTGTGAGACACCAGTCCCAGTCATTCTCTGCGGACAACTCCACTCCTGGAACCACAGGAACCCTTTTGTTCTCCCTTTTTTAAGCCTCCTGTACTTCCTGGTCGGTGAACATAGCATTCCCGAGGGCAACCATTTACCAGTAGGATAGGCTTGCTTGGCTTATAGGAACTGTGACTGCAATACAGTGCTTTGAAAAAGTATTCATACCCCTTGAAATTTTCCACATTTTGTCATGGAACAACTATAAACATAAATGTATTTTATTGGGATTTTATGTGATAGACCAACAAAAAGTGGCACATAATTGTGAAGTGGAAGGAAAATGATAAATGGTTTCAAATGTATTTACAAATAAATATCTGAAAAGTGTGGCGTGCATTTACTCACCCCTAACCCCTAACTAAAATCTAGTGCAATCAATTGCCTTCAGAAGTCACCTAATTAGTAAATAGAGTCCACCTGTGTGTAATTTAATCCTATTATAAACACAGCTGTTCTGTGAAGCCCTCATATGCTTGTTAACCGCTTGCCGACCAGCTGCCATCATTATACTGCGGCAGGTCGGCACGTTCCTGCGAACCTTCCTAGCTGTACGTCGGCTCATTAAGTGGGGATAGCAGGGGCGTGCACCTGCTGCACTGTGGGGGTGCCGATACGTGTGGCTGGCGGTCGCAATGGCCACACGCGATTGCGGGCACGAGAGCCAGAACAGGGACGTGTGTGTAAGCACACAAATCCCTGTTCTGTGAGGAGAGGAGAGACAGATTGTGTGTTCCTACTAGCTAGGAACAATGATATGTCATCTCCTCTAGTCTGTCTTAACCCCTTGATCGCCCCCTAGTGTTAACCTCTTCCCTGCCAGTGACATTTACACAGTAATCAGTACATTTTTATAGCACTGATCGCTGTATAATTGTCAATGGTCCCAAAAATGTGTCAAAAGTGTCCGATCTGTCTGCCATAATGTCGCAGTCCCGATAAAAATTGCTGATCACCGCCATTAGTAAAAAAAAAAAAAAATAATAAAAAAAATGCCATAAATCTTTCCTCTATTTTGTAGACACTATACCTTTTAACTTTCAATATGTTTTTATTGTCAAGTACATCATACAGTTTATGCATTAACATATTGGAATGTACAGGAGGGAATGCCTCCTCGAACCAAAGGACAGAAAGGTTACAATTCGAGAAAGAAAACAACATAAAACATACGGTTTCTCATCTTTAAAGGCATTTGGTGGGGTAAACCTGAGATATATTCGTATCTATGTTTTAGAAAAACATTCTCCAAGCGTTTTCACTAAAAACCTCACGGGAACTTTCCCCTACCCCGGCACCCCTGACGGGATCTAGCTGTGCCAGGTGGGGAAATTCCCCCTACTTCTCCTATGCCCATTAGGTTGGAGCCCTCAGGAATGTTGAGGGACTATGAATCCCCGTGGGCTAGGTAGTGTACCGCATGTTAGCTACATATTGAATTGCCACCAGTTAGCTAACTGATGTGAGATAGAAGACAGGAAAAAGATTTAAAAGAGAGAGAGAGAAGAGAGAGGAGGGTGGGTGGGTGGAGGGGTCTTGAGAGGGGGGAGAGGGGGGAGCAGGAGTACATCTGTGTGTCTCTCAGATTAAGGCAGTATGAATTCGTCTATGTGTGGGTTAGGGGTTGTTGCGTGCCTGAACCCCTGGTATGAGGGAGGTTCCCATGTATTGGGCCCAGGGTTCCCATATTGTTTGGAATTTCTTAGAGGTGTTTGTCAGGATGCTCGAAAGCTTTTCTTGAGCCATAATCCACGACACCTTCCTTTTTACTGCGTTGAACGAGGGCCTTGGTTGTTTCCATGCTTTGGCAATTGAGATTTTGGTGCCCAATAATATAAAGTTGATCAATGTTTGATTAGCCTTAGAAATTCCAGAAAGATTAGCGTTGAGAATAGCCACCTCTGGGGACCTAGGGATCTGGCAAGTCGTCACCTTGTATATCATAGAGAAGACTTTTCTCCAAAAAGTGCGTATTTTGGGGCATTCCCACCAAATGTGGGCCATAGTGCCCAGGTGTTGACAACCTCTGAAACATAATGGGTTCGCTGAGGGATAGATTGCTGCCAACCTGGTAGGGGTTAGGTACCATCTGGTAATCAATTTGATACTTGCCTCCCTCAAGGAGATGTTCTGGATCCCCTTAAAGGATTTAGTAAGAGCAGCTTGCCAGATCTCTATGTCCCTGCAGCATTGGAAGTCAGACTCCCATGCCTTCATATATGTGGTTTTGTCTGTAGGGCAAGTGAGGGCCGAATATATCACTGATATGCCTCCCCTCTGCTCCATGGCTTGTCCGCACCAATGTTCGTATACTGTGAATTTAGGGGGGAGCGGTTTCTCTTTCCATATAGAGTGGAGAAAGTGAGTGATTTGGTAAAAGCGGAATCGTTCCGATTCCGGGAGGTCCAGGTGTTTGATACAGAATTTGAGGGTGATTGGTCCATTGGGAGTGAAGAAGTGCCCTATCCGGTATAGCCCTTTGTCCAACCACCATTTGAATGCTGAGATGTCAAGTCCCGGTGGGAAGTCAGGGTTGTGGAATAGGTGAGCTAAGGGTCGACCCGTGGAGACCAGGGCCGTGGAGTGCCGTAGGGAGTCCCAAAGGGCGCATGAGTGGGATAGAGTGGGTGATAGTATGGGCGGTCTAGATTTAGGTGGGCACCAAAGTATGTAGTCTATCGTGTGTTTGGGGATGGCTTGTCTTTCGATATTCACCCAGTCTGGTTTCTCGTAGCGAGAGTAAATTGAGGACAGTTGGGCCAATCTGGCAGCTAAGTAGTATTTACGTAGGTTTGGGAGACCCAGCCCTCCCTTGCGTCCGTGAAGGAAGAGGGTACTCTGAGGGATACGATAACCTTTCTTACCCCAAATATATCGGAGAATTTTACTCTGCAAAGCTCTTAGGTGATCTTTCCTGAGTGGGATAGGGAGGGAGCGAAAGAAGTAGAGGAGCCTGGGGAGTAGGGTCATCTTAACAGAGTTAATCCGACCCAGCCAGGATAGCTCGTGTTTTGACCATGAAATAAGGTCCGCCTCTAGTTTCTTGAAGAGTGAAGGATAATTTTGCGCATAAAGCGTTTCCGTCTTGGCCGTCAGTGTGATTCCCAGGTAGCTAATGGACGTGTCGCCCCATTTGAAGGGAAAGGATTGTTTTAGAGAGTCAACTGTTTGTGGCGGTAATGAGACATTAAGAGCTTGAGATTTGGTGAAATTGACTTCGAGTCCAGAGATTTTAGAAAAGTTCTTTAACACTAGGCATAGATTAGGCAGTGTAGTGAGGGGGGAAGTCAGGAAAAGGAGGATGTCGTCGGCGAAGAGCCCACATTTGTGCATCTGGTCTCCACAGGTCACCCCTTTTATGTTTGGGTTATGTCGAATGGCGATTGCTAAGGTTTCTATGGCTATTGCGAAAATTAGGGGGGATAGTGGGCACCCTTGTCTAGTGCCCCGTGAAATGTCTATTGGTTTGGAGTAATGGCCTTGGATGCGTATTTGGGCCTTTGGTTGTGAGTAGAGAGCATGCAGAAGTCCCAGAAAACGGTTACCGAATCCCCATCTCTCCAATATAGTGAAGATGTAGTGCCAGGAGACCGTGTCAAAGGCCTTCTGCAGGTCTAGGGATAGAAGGAATCCCGATTGGTGAGGCCCCCCTGTCCAGTTAGTTTGAAGAATCGAGGTGATATCTATCGCCCTCCTTATTTGGTCAGGACCCTGTCTCCCGGGTATGAATCCTACCTGGTCCTTATGTATATATTGTGTAATAAAAGAGGACAACCTGTTAGCCATTATTTTGGTAAGTATTTTTAGGTCATTATTTATGAGTGAGATCGGTCTGTAGTTGTTAACGTCTTCGTGATTTTTGCCAGGTTTGGGTATGACCGTGATTAACGCGGTGTTGAGATGGATGTCTAGGGGGTTTCCATTGGTTTTGGAGTTGAAGAAGGAGGTCAGGTGAGGTGCCAGAATGACTGCAAAAGACTTGTAGTATGCTACAGAAAGGCCATCCGGACCCGGAGCTGATCCCCCTCTAAGGTCTTTTATGACCCCCAAAACCTCCTCCTCAGAGATGGGTATTTCCATCTTTTGTTTGTGGGCCTCTTTTAGGGAGGGTAGGGGGACACCTTCCAGAAACTGCGGGATTAAGGTCGCGTTTGGTGTATTTGTTTGGCTATATAAAGTAGAGTAAAAACCCCGAAAGGCATCTAGAATCTTGGAAGGATTGGACGTGGGGGGATGGCCATTTACTCTGAGTTTGGGGAAGGCATGGGTTCTGATGGGGGGAGACAGTTTTTTAGCCAGGAGGGGACCTATTTTGTCTGCCTGAGTGTAGAATTTTTGTCCATTCCAGCGAATGGCCTTTTCAGCCTTAGATGTGAGTGCTAGATTGAGATCAATTCTCGCTCTATCGAGAAGGGAAACAGGGGTCTTGGAGGGGTCCCTTTTGTGGGAAGCTTTCAGTGTGGTGTATTCCTTTTCCAACTTAATTAGGTCTGCTTTTTGTGCTCGTTTGGTTTGAGCGGCAATCTGGATGAGTGTACCTCTTATAAATGCTTTATGTGCAGCCCATAATGTTTCTGGAGAAATGTCCTCTGATTTATTGAGTTTAAAATATTCTTTAAGGGCTTTTTCGAGTTCAATGACCTTGATGGGGTCAGATAATAGTGACTCATTCAGTCTCCAGTGTCCCCTGGATCCGCCCAGGGGGCCCGTTTTGAGTGAGATGGTCACTATGGAGTGGTCCGAGAGGGCCGTCTCCCTGATTTGTGCTTTGTGGATCAAAGGGAGTAGGGAGGATGGGGTCAAAATGTGGTCAATCCTCGCATAGGTATTATGGGGGGGAGAGTAATGGGTATAGTCCCTTTTGTTGGGGTTAAGTTCCCTCCAAGTGTCAGTTAAGCCGTGGTTATGGATTGTTTTGGCGATCCTGAGGCGCTCTTTGGTGGGTCGTGTTAGTTGAGTCAGAAGGGGTTTAGATTTGTCCAGTCCCTAAACGAACGCTGCGTTCGAGTCTCCGCCAAAGATGACCGTTCCCTCCAATTTCTGAGCGAGGCTGCGCAGTAGGGAGTCAAAAAATTTTGCTTGTCCTCTATTTGGAGCATAGTAGGAGACCAGGGAATACAGGTGGTCCCCCACTGTTCCCTTGACCAGGAGGAACCTGCCCTCCGGATCAGCGAATTCAGACAGTTTTACAAAGTTAAGATGTTTGGAAATTATGATTGCAACTCCCTTAGTTTTGTTGTCTGCACTCGCTAAGAAAAACTGTGGGAAATGAGGGTGGAGATACTTAGGGCTATACCGGGAGGGGAAGTGTGTTTCTTGCATCATAATGATGTCTAGCTTGAGATGCTTATAATAATCGAGGACCTTTCTCCTCTTAATCTGGGAATTGATTCCCTGGACATTGTGAGAGGCTATGTGGAGTTCAGCTGTAGGGTCGTTAGCCATGGAGCAGTTGGAGTGTAGTGCAATGGCCCTCACTTACCCTTTGGTGCGTGGGAACCTGGACTTTAGGATGATGATCGTAGATTCTTCTTGGCGGGAAGATATCAGGAATTCCCGTGGGTGAGTGTGTGGTATCTGAAACACAAGATGTGGTTAGGCACAATGTATTGATTGGGGATGAGGGGTGGGGGTACAGGATAGAGAAGAAAAGGTCTCCTATAGAAGAAAGAAAAGACACAGGGAAGGAGAGACCCCCTATGTCTTTTAGAAAAAAATTTGAGTATGTCTGGCCCATCTGGGCTCAGACAGCCTAGCCCCCAGAGACCTTCGGGTGTCTAGGGGTTAGGTGGGTGCGCAAGTGTTTCCTCACGAAACCGAACGCCCAACAAAAAACTTGTTCCCTAACGGGAAAAAATGCTGGAAGAAAAAACAAAGAAAATTTTGAAAACAATACTGTGGTATACCCGGTTGTCATAACAGAGTTACTAGTTAGTGGCCCTTAAACCGTCGCCCAAATTAGTATCCTCCTAGTATGCTATTCATTTGCTATCACAGCAGAACGTCTATAAACTAGACCTGAAAAGAAAAAAAAAAAAAAAAAAAAAACCTTAGTCAAGGGGGATAAGGTCTCTCCCCCCCTCATAGATAGGCGGGAGGAAGCAGCCCCTCCCAATCTAGAGAGGCACTGCTCCCTTGAGCACATTGGATAAGTCGATGGGCTAGTTAAAAATTATCAAAAATTAAAGAGGGGAGATCCGGATAAAGTCCCAATCCCCCCCCCCCCCCCCCGAACCTGAAAAACAAAAAAACACGTAACAAAGAGTTCTGGAAAGTCAGAAAACCTTGCCCGGTTGTGTAGCCTGCCTAGTGACTAGGCCCAGAGGATCCCCCCAGTTCCAGGGGATGGTCAAACGATCCCCACTTCACAATCGGGATAGAAGAGATGCAGTTCACATCATCCTTGGCTTCAGGTTTGGTTGTTGTCTTTGGCCTTCTTTGCTTTTCCTGTTGACCACAGTGGAGATTGAGGGCTGGTGGGGGTCTGTCGTTTATTGGAGTTGGTCCCGGCATTGGTCGTGTCCATCTCGGCTTCCTGGGAGATGATTTTCAGGTGCAGGAGCAATTTTTCTCCTTCAGGTAGGGAGGAGAAGGCGTAATGTTTCCCCTGGACGGAGAATTTAACCGCGAACGGGAAGGCCCACTTGTATTTTATATCTCTTTGGGTGAGAGCGAGCAGGAGGGGTTTTAGTGATCTCCTCCTTTGGATCGTAGAGGGCGATAGGTCTGCGAAGATCTGTACTGGGTGTCCCATGCATTGCACTGAGGGAGAGGATCTGGCCTTTCTCATCACTTCCTCTTTAACTGTGTAGTGGTGGGGCTTAGCAATAATATCTCTTGGGGTGCCGTCTTTTCTGGGGGGCCCTAGGGCTCTGTGTGCCCTGTCCAATTCAAGGTGTTGAGAGGAGATATTAGGGATTAGCTGTTTAATCAGGTCCTGAACTGCTTCTGGAACATTGTGAATCGTTTCCGGTAGGCCTCGGATTCTGATGTTATATCGTCTGGACCTATTCTCAAGTTCGTCAATACGAGCCATTGCTAGGTCTAATTGATCTTGCACAGTGCTGATGTGCTGCGAGTGTTGATTAGTGACAGCTATAGTGTCCTCCATTTTGTGTTCGATCGCATCGATACGGGCCCCTAAATTAATAAAGTCTGCCTTCAGGTCCCCTGTAATTTTAGCTGCCGTTTGAGCCAGGCCTCTGTCCAAAAGTTCAGAGAATCTGTGGAAGAGGGAGTCTATGTGAGAGGCAGAGTCACTGGCAGGGAAGGCATATGGTGTGAGGCCTGCGTGATCTGAGGTAGATCCCTGGGGGGATAGAGGGCCTTCATAGAGGGGGCGATCCTGCAGGGATCCTGTAGAGGCTGGAGAGGGGGTCAGCAGAGGTGGGTATCCCTGCTGTCTCCCTGGAATGAAGTGAGGGGGAGTGAGGGGTTGCTCTGACCTGTAGTCCGCCGGGCCTGTGGAGCAGAGAGTCTGAGGCAGAGGCTGTGCCTGTGTAGCGGCGGCCATCTTGGGCGTCTCAGCCGTTTTTGTTTGCTCCCGTTGTGGCCACAGGTTCCGTTTCACCGGGGCCCCGGGCATATGGGGGTGTAGCCTGGACCTTGGGGAGTAACCCCAGGTACTTTAAACTTGTGGCGGTGCGCTGTGGTCCGTGCTGTGGGCGCCGGTCGATCGTGAGGGAGCGGAGCTCTAGGCTTTAGCGGCCATCTTGCGAGCTCCGCGCATGCGCACTCCGACACTATACCTTTTATGCAAACAAATCAATATATGCTTAAAAAGTACAAAATATTGTGTTTTTTTCAAAATTATCACTCTTTTTTTGTTTATAGTACAAAAACTAAAAACCGCAGAGATGATCAAATACCACCAAACGAAAGCTCTATTTGTGGGAAAAAAGGACGTCAATTTCGTTTGGGTACAGTGTCACATGACTGCACAATTGTCAGTTAAAGTGACGCAATGCTGTATTGCAAAAAATAGCCTGGTCATTGAAGGTGCTCTGGTCAGATGAGACCAAAATTGAACTTTTTGGCCTAAAAGTAAACGCTATGTGTGGTGGAAAACTAAGAATGCACATCATACAAAAAAATATCGGAAATAGATTCCAAAAAAGCAGTTTCTTCAGAGAGGACACACTGATATATAGCTTAACTATCTTTATTGGAAGACCCTCAAAAATAAAAAAAGTGCATATCTAAACAGATTTAACAGCAGTACAAAAGATAAGGATGAAACTAATCCTCCCTCCAGCTAAAATTAAAAATAAGACTGACGTCTTACAGGGAACATTGGGTGGCCACCTTACCCTATATACACACCTCCATCAATCACTCGTCTTGCATACACATACAGACAAAAGTCCTTGACCCGGGTCTTTTTGAGTGGATGTTAATCAAATGTTGCTCAGATGAATGGGAGAGTAAAATAGGGGACCATGGGCATGTACAGGGAACATTTGTCTGTATCAGGGCTGCGTTAAAGGCGAAAAATCCACCCGTAGGATTGACCTAGATATATTGAGAATCAAACAGAGATCCGTGCAGTGTAGCACTATTAAACACGGGGGTCAACAGTTAGTGACCTAACAGACCAGAGTCCATTGATGTTTTTCCATAAAAAGCCATATGCTGATCGCTCACCGTTTAGGCGTCTTGATCTGGGTGTCTCATGGTCCGTGGAGTGCCCGTGCTGTCGCCGTCTCCTGGCTTGTCAGGATCCAAGTGGCCTCAAATGCAAGGGCATCTATAAACTGAATTTACCTTCTAGAAGGGGGGATTATGATAGGATACTGTATCAAAAAGAGAAGATGTGGATCTTCTACTTAAAAAGCCTACAGCCTTTTGGTTTGAATAATGAGTGTAACTTTTCGGTATTCCTGGAACGCTAGTGAGATATGTCTTTATGTGGATATTCATTCCCCTTATTTTTGTATCTGGAGAAGTGTTCTTGCCCCTATGTATAGCTTATATAGGCTGTCTCTGTACATACTCCCCTGACTGGTTTACTAGGTTTTGAGATTACATTGGCACCCTGTATAAATTCATAAATATAGGTATGCATCTACACACTGTATATGGGCTAACCAGGCATACATCTCCTAGGGGATTTGTGGTTGCTTAGCAGAAGTGCTATACATGCATCTATACACTATTTATAGGTTAACTAGGCATACATCCCCTAAGTGAGCTGCTATTGCTAAGCAGAAGCGAATGTCCTTCAGTTTCTGAGAAAAAATTGCCTTTTCAAAACATCTATCTGGTCCGTTAATTGACTGCACTTGTATTGGGTTTTTAAATTCTGCACTAGTGGTGAATGACGTAGTGATTGGTGTTCAGGTGTGGGTGTTCTTAATTGTTAATTGGTATCTATAGTGGGACTATTTAAAACACGTATCCTGACCCAGCACGTATGCTCTGAGGAAACCTGTGATCAGGTGAAACGCGTAAGCATCTCGCCATCACTCGTGTGGTGGCTGGGACCTCTGGATGCCCACCAAACAGCTCGGAACCACCTCAGCCTATCTCCACCCTCGGACCATGAGACACCCAGATCAAGACGCCTAAACGGTGAGCGATCAGCATATGGCTTTTTATGGAAAAACATCAATGGACTCTGGTCTGTTAGGTCACTAACTGTTGACCCCCGTGCTTAATAGTGCTACACTGCACGGATCTCTGTTTGATTCTCAATATATCTAGGTCAATCCTACGGGTGGATTTTTCGCCTTTAACGCAGCCCTGATACAGACAATTGTTCCCTGTACATGCCCATGGTCCCCTATTTTACTCTCCCATTCATCTGAGCAACATTTGATTAACATCCACTCAAGAAGACCCGGGTCAAGGACTTTTGTCTGTATGTGTATGCAAGACGAGTGATTGATGGAGGTGTGTATATAGGGTAAGGTGGCCACCCAATGTTCCCTGTAAGACGTCAGTCTTATTTTTAATTTTGGCTGGAGGGAGGATTAGTTTCATCCTTATCTTTTGTACTGCTGTTAAATCTGTTTAGATATGCACTTTTTTTATTTTTGAGGGTCTTCCAATAAAGATAGTTAAGCTATATATCAGTGTGTCCTCTCTGAAGAAACTGCTTTTTTGGAATCTATTTCCGATATTTTTTTGTGTGATGTGCATTCTTAGTTTTCCACCACACATAGCGTTTTGCTTTTAGGCCAAAAAGTTCAATTTTGGTCTCATCTGACCAGAGCACCTTCAATGACCAGGCTATTTTTTGCAATACAGCATTGCGTCACTTTAACTGACAATTGTGCAGTCATGTGACACTGTACCCAAACGAAATTGACGTCCTTTTTTCCCACAAATAGAGCTTTCGTTTGGTGGTATTTGATCATCTCTGCGGTTTTTAGTTTTTGTACTATAAACAAAAAAAGAGCGATAATTTTGAAAAAAACACAATATTTTGTACTTTTTAAGCATATATTGATTTGTTTGCATAAAAGGTATAGTGTCTACAAAATAGAGGAAAGATTTATGGCATTTTTTTATTATTTTTTTTTTTTTTTACTAATGGCGGTGATCAGCAATTTTTATCGGGACTGCGACATTATGGCAGACAGATCGGACACTTTTGACACATTTTTGGGACCATTGACAATTATACAGCGATCAGTGCTATAAAAATGTACTGATTACTGTGTAAATGTCACTGGCAGGGAAGAGGTTAACACTAGGGGGCGATCAAGGGGTTAAGACAGACTAGAGGAGATGACATATCATTGTTCCTAGCTAGTAGGAACACACAATCTGTCTCTCCTCTCCTCACAGAACAGGGATTTGTGTGCTTACACACACGTCCCTGTTCTGGCTCTCGTGCCCGCAATCGCGTGTGGCCATTGCGACCGCCAGCCACACGTATCGGCACCCCCACAGTGCAGCAGGTGCACGCCCCTGCTATCCCCACTTAATGGGCCGACGTACAGCTAGGAAGGTTCGCAGGAACGTGCCGACCTGCCGCAGTATAATGATGGCAGCTGGTCGGCAAGCGGTTAACAAGCATATGAGGGCTTCACAGAACAGCTGTGTTTATAATAGGATTAAATTACACACAGGTGGACTCTATTTACTAATTAGGTGACTTCTGAAGGCAATTGATTGCACTAGATTTTAGTTAGGGGTTAGGGGTGAGTAAATGCACGCCACACTTTTCAGATATTTATTTGTAAATACATTTGAAACCATTTATCATTTTCCTTCCACTTCACAATTATGTGCCACTTTTTGTTGGTCTATCACATAAAATCCCAATAAAATACATTTATGTTTATAGTTGTTCCATGACAAAATGTGGAAAATTTCAAGGGGTATGAATACTTTTTCAAAGCACTGTATTGCAGTCACAGTTCCTATAAGCCAAGCAAGCCTAGCCTACTGGTAAATGGTTGCCCTCGGGAATGCTATGTTCACCGACCAGGAAGTACAGGAGGCTTAAAAAAGGGAGAACAAAAGGGTTCCTGTGGTTCCAGGAGTGGAGTTGTCCGCAGAGAATGACTGGGACTGGTGTCTCACAGAAACATAGTCAGTCGGTAGTGCCGATGGTTCAGTTCAGGCCGCAGGCAGAGACATGGTCAGCAAACAGGAAAAGGATCAGTCCATAGTCAGTACAAACGACAGGCAGAGGCAACACTGCACTGGTGTGGTGGTGATTAGGAATATTGATGCTGGCTGCACTGGTCTGGTGACACTGGTGACTAGGGTGGCAGCAATCAGGAACACTGGTGTGGTGGTGTTCAGGGAAAATTTGGACTGGCGCAGCGATAATCGGGAACACTGTAACTAGTGTGGCGTAATTAAAGAGAATGTGACTAGTGTGGCGGTGATCAGGGACACCGTAACTGGTGTGGCGGTGATTAGGGGCAATATGACTGGTGTGACGGTGATTAGGAACAAAATAACTGTCGTGGCAGTGATCAGGGACATTGTAACTGATGTGGCAGGGATCAGCGACACTGTCAGTGGTGGTGATTAGGAACACTGTGAGTGGTGTAGTGGTGATTTGGGACACCGAGTGGGGGGGGCGGTGATTAGGTACACCGACTGGTGCGGTGGTGATTAGGAAACACTGACTGGCAGCACTGGTCTAGTGACACTGTACTGCTGTGGCGATGGACAGAGATTATGGGTGGTGACAGGGACATGCAGTGATATCAGAACAGCCAGCCACTGTACAGTACATGATCACTGGTATGATGTCACAATTTTTTGTACAATTTTTCTTTATTACTTCCTGTCACCAGAGCAGTGGGGTGTTACTGAAGTGGCACTGTACTACTCTAGGGAAGTGATTGGGATTTTTTTTTTTTTTTTTTGCCATTATGATTGCTTATACAGCCATGATGGATCAGTGATCCGTTGTGTCCGGTGGACACGGCAGTCACAGAATTTTACCGCTGCGTGCTCCTCGGGGCAGGCACATGGGGCAATTCTGGGAGGACATACAGGTACAGGTACAAGTGATTGCCACAACAAAATAAGCTGGGTATAAGACCTTTTGTTTTGGCATCCACATACAGATCTGTGGCAGAAAAAAGGCTGTCCTGCCCTAATTCAGTAGATATGATCACTTGTAAATGTTTCAGTCTAGTTAAATAGTAGTGGTGGGTGGGAAAATGGCTGGGTCTGTTCCAGCATTTGGTTCTCAGCACTATCAAAACCTAGGTTTTAAATATTTTTTTAAAGATCATAGGCCTCTTACTTCTGTTACAGTATGTGTGTTCTGTCTTATCTGCCACTTTATGCAATAACAAACCTCCATAGATCTTTACTTGCCTGGACAATATGGCCATTTGCAAATCTGCAGAGTTTACAGATAACTAACTTCCTACGTAGGACACAAAAATTGAATTAAGCACATTTTTTTCTTCACAAAGTTCAGTACAGGGGATTTTCCAGCATGTAGAATATCTTCCTTTCACTTTAGGCCTGTTTGATCTAGTTTTTAAATAAAGGGAGATTCCTAAATGTATGGCCGCTATGGCAAAAGGGAGATTAATATATAGTGCTTTGGGGCACACAACTGTAACACACAAGTATGTGGTGAAGTTCTCCAAACAAAGCACAGCTTTGTCTGTGTCAGCAACAACTGTCAAAGCTAAAGCCTCACTAAAGAAGGGTGGCCAGCCTATGCCCATAAGTGCACCCCCCCCCCCGTACCCTACCATCAGGAAATGCTGCAAAGAGTTTAGTTGCACTGCCTCAGAGTGGATCATTTTGGGCTTACTCTAGGATGGTGGCATGTAAATCACCTAAATGTTTTACTTGTAAAATATCACCCTTGGTGCTTCCCTCCAAAATTTCGTCCTCCTCACTGTCAGCACTTCAACGCTCACCATGCTACTAACCACCAACACTCCAACTCCTCATATTCCTCTATTCCTCTTTTCCTCCAGCTGCCTCATAACATTTCACATGCTCGTGGGCAAGGATGGTCTTCTGTGCAAATTAAAGGCACTAGCTTTGGGCATTGTGATTTAAATAATGGAGCTAAACATTTGGTCTGATCATTTGCTGTTTGGCCGTTCGGAAAAGATATGAACTTTAAGGATGTTCAGTGAGAGTTCCTCCTGCCGAGCATCCGGAATGCACTGCTTGAGCCATCATCACATAATCATCACATACAATACTTTGGCCAAAGTTGGTTCACAGCAAAGTTGCAGCCCACCCACTATAAAAGGCTGCTTTCAGTATGTTGGTAGATTTATTGTGGGTGAGGGACAGCTGACACTGGAAAAACAGGTTAGTGTACTGTGCTTTTAGAATTGCGCTATAGACAGTTATACAGCTTAGTGCTATATACAGTACTCATTGCTATACATACTGTAGTACTATGTTGTGCTATAGATGCTAATATGCTTTATATTTGCTATTGATACTTTGCAGTGAACTGCAGTTTATGCAGCTTGGGAGAGTGGACTGTAAGTCCACCAGCATTCAAAAAAAATATGTGTGCCCCCCCTCCCCCCTGCAAAAGCAGCAATTTAACAGCAGTACCAGCTACACACCCGTGAGGAGTGGGGAGAATGTGTTTCCTCATACATGCTGTACCTTTACCTGGTACTTTTACTATGTTGCAGGCAGAAAATGCAGACCACGATGGTGTTGTTGCCAGCGAATATGTTAAAGGCCACCACTGCAGAGCTTTTTCAATCTGGTGCCTTTTCAAGTGCGCGCATACTGTCCTGATGCTGGACATTTAGTACTAAACACATAGCTAGAGTCCATATTTTGTATATTTTGTGACATCATTAGGGATATGGAAATTGGAGGGTGTTTAGAGAATGTCAGGTCATAGATTTGAAGTGTTTTTGCTGGACATTTTATTACACTAGTGCACACAATCCAGTGTGGTACTGTAAAAAAAAAAAAAAAAAAAAAAAAAAAGAAGCTCACAAGCTCACAAGCTCACAAAATATTCTATTAAATTGTTTTGCCATTGGCCAATTTGTATGAACTTGAACTTCTTATTTATTTTTGCAGGAGTAACCTTTCCTATAGCTCTTACATAGTAGCCCTAAAAATGGTGATGTTTTTCCAATAATCCTAGTTTATGCAAGGGGTCCTTTGAAAAACTGGGGTTACCCGCAAAATTTCAGGGATATGCTATACTGTAAATTAACCTTGTTGCAGCTGTTAGACATTGCATTTATTTTTGCCATGACTCTTTCTTGCTCTGTCCATTACTTGACATTGGAAGCAAGGCTTACTACAGAAATGGAACCAACCTCACATGACTGTATTCAATTAAGTGTTTTGGAGTTGGGATAAGCTGACTAGCTGTCTTATGGCAGGAATACACAATAAGAAAATCGGCTGAAAATTTCTGTTCTGTGAACGATCAGCCGATTTTCTACTTGTTGATTCCCATCAATACCCGATATTGTGAACGAAAAAGACTGATTGAAAAAAATGTAAAAATGATGTCGTATCATTTGACAAGGAACGATATTCTATTTGTTGTTGTTACGGTCGTCAGTAAAAAATCTCTTGAACATTATCACGCATGAGCGGAAATAGTTGACGACCCGTAAGCAGTGTTCAAGAACAATGCTTCGTAAACACGAATGAAAAGTTCCAAATAAACACAAAAAAAAGAAATGTGAGCAAAAATATAAAATATAAAAAAAAAATATTTAATTTAAAAAAAATGTTAAAAATTCTCGTATTGTGTATTATCTTCTTAAATTATTATAATTGCATGTTATATATATATATATATATCTATATCTATATAGATATATATATATCTATATAGATATAGATATATATATATATATATATATATATATATATATATATATATCTATATATAGATATAGATATATATATAGATATATCTATATCTATATATATATATATAGATATAGATATATCTATATATATATAGATATATATAGATAGATAGAGAGAGTGTATTATTCTTTTGATGTGTACAGACTCCCTTATTATGTGCATTATGATTTAATTAAATAAAACCATATACCATATGTATTTTGTTCTTCCCATATTGTCTAATAAAAAATAAAAATAATATAGTAAATAAAAAAAGAATTAATAACCATTGTCTTTTTCAACAGTAGCCAACAAGAGAAAAAAATAGCCTTGTTTCATTGTTGTTGCCATCAGAGTCCACATTTCTGTATGTTTGGTCTGTAACTGGAACACCCTGTTCATATACATATGTATACATTTTTTTAAAATGAATCTTCACACAGAAAGAAGACACCATAAATGCTGAAAACAAGTATTTATTGTGTGGCTTTTTCTTAAAAAGGGCCATAAAGGTAGCCCAAAATTAAAGAAACATGTGGGTTTTGTATATACAGGTGAAAGCCAGTAAATTAGAATATTTTGAAAAACTTGATTTATTTCAGTAATTGCATTCAAAAGGTGTAACTTGTACATTATATTTATTCATTGCACACAGACTGATGCATTCAAATGTTTATTTCATTTAATTTTGATGATTTGAAGTGGCAACAAATGAAAATCCAAAATTCCGTGTGTCACAAAATTAGAATATTACTTAAGGCTAATACAAAAAAGGGATTTTTTAGAAATGTTGGCCAACTGAAAAGTATGAAAATGAAAAATATGAGCATGTACAATACTCAATACTTGGTTGGAGCTCCTTTTGCCTCAATTACTGCATTAATGCGGCGTGGCATGGAGTCGATGAGTTTCTGGCACTGCTCAGGTGTTATGAGAGCCCAGGTTGCTCTGATAGTGGCCTTCAACTCTTCTGCGTTGTTGGGTCTGGCATTCTGCATCTTCCTTTTCACAATACCCCACAGATTTTCTATGGGGCTAAGGTCAGGGGAGTTGGCTGGCCAATTTAGAACAGAAATACCATGGTCCGTAAACCAGGCACGGGTAGATTTTGCGCTGTGTGCAGGCGCCAAGTCCTGTTGGAACCTGAAATCTCCATCTCCATAGAGCAGGTCAGCAGCAGGAAGCATGAAGTGCTCTAAAACTTGCTGGTAGACGGCTGCGTTGACCCTGGATCTCAGGAAACAGAGTGGACCGACACCAGCAGATGACATGGCACCCCAAACCATCACTGATGGTGGAAACTTTACACTAGACTTCAGGCAACGTGGATCCTGTGCCTCTCCTGTCTTCCTCCAGACTCTGGGACCTCGATTTCCAAAGGAAATGCAAAATTTGCTTTCGTCAGAAAACATGACTTTGGACCACTCAGCAGCAGTCCAGCTCTTTTTTTCCTTAGCCCAGGTGAGACGCTTTTCGCGCTGTTTCTTGGTCAACAGTGGCTTGACACGAGGTATGCGGCAGTTGAAACCCATGTCTTTCAAGCGTCTCTTGGTGGTGGATCTTGAAGCACTGACTCCAGCAGCTGTCCACTCCTTGTGAATCTCCCCCACATTTTTGAATGGGTTTTTTTTCACAATCTTGACTAGGGCGCGGTGATCCCTATCGCTTGTACACTTTTTCTGACCACAGTTTTTCCTTCCCTTTGCCTCTCTATTAATGTGTTTGGACACAGAGCTCTGAGAACAGCCAGCCTCTTCAGCAATAACCTTTTGTGTCTTTCCCTCCTTGTGCAATGTGTCGATGGTCGCCTTTTGGACAGCTGTCAAATCTGAAGTCTTCCCCATGTTTGTGTAGGCTTCAGAACTGGACTGAGAGACCATTTAAAGCCCTTTGCAGGTGTTTTGAGTTAATCAGCTGATTAGTTTGTGGCACCAGGTGTCTTCAAAATTTAACCCTTACACAATATTCGAATTTTGTGACACACGGAATTTTGGATTTTCATTTGTTGCCACTTCAAATCATCAAAATTAAATGAAATAAACATTTGAATGCATCAGTCTGTGTGCAATGAATAAATATAATGTACAAGTTACACCTTTTGAATGCAATTACTGAAATAAATCAAGTTTTTCAAAATATTCTAATTTACTGGCTTTTACCTGTATATATATATATATATATATATATATATATATATATATATATATATATATATATATATATACAGTATATATATAGTGCAACAGTGTGCATTGTAATGGAGACATAACACTCACAACAATTAACAAATAGTGCAAATTTGCCATATTTAGAAGTGCTACAGCGCTTTATAAAACACACTGATTAAACAAGCCAGATAAATGGGAAATGGAGTCATGGTGTAGGTTGTTCTTATTTCTATCTACAAGGCCTTGGAGGGTAATTTTGGTACATCTGTATGCCATACTGCTAACTTCTCTTAGCTACTCATATAATCCAAAAATGCAATTGGAAGTTATTTTTTTTTAATAATTAACAAAAGGTGCAAAAAAAGCCATATTTTGAAGTGATTGTTAGTGCTTTATAAAACACAAAGATTACACAATTATGATCAATGAGAAATGGAGTCATGGGGCAGGGGGCAGGTGTTTAATTATGTGTCCAAGTCCTTGCAGGTTAATTTCGGAACATCTGTATGGCATAGTGTATGGCATAGTGGAAATGAAGTGAAGTGAAGTGACACTATAGGTTTTGTTTTTTTTAACCACTTCAGCCCCGGACCATTTGGCAGCTCAATGACCGGAGGACTTTTTACTATTTTGGCACTGCGCTGCTTTAACTGGTAATTGCGCAGTCATGCAATTTTGTACCCAAATGAAAATTGCGTCCTTTTTTCCCACAAATAGAGCTTTCTTTTGTATTTGATTGCCTCTGCGATTTTTATTTTTTGCGATATAAACGGAAAAAGACCGAAAAAAAATGATATTTTCTACCTTTTGTTATAAGAAAAATCCAATAAACTCAATTTTAGTCATACATTTAGGCCAAAATGTATTTGGCCATTTGGCCACATGTCTTTGGTAAAAAAAATGTCAATAAGCGTATTTTTTTTTGGTTTGTGCAAAATTTATAGCGTCTACAAACTAGGGTACATTTTCTGGAATTTACGCAGCCTTTAGTTTATGACTGCCTATATCATTTCTTGAGGTGCTAAAATGTCAGGGCAGTACAAAACCCCCCCAAATGACCCCATTTTGTAAAGTAGACACCCTAAGGAAATTGCTAAGAGGCAAGTCCCAAGTGATTGAATAATGACATTTAGTGACAAAAAGTTGTCACTAAATGATATATTGCTCACATATGCCATGGTTATATGTGGAATTGCACCCCAAAATACATTTTGCTGCTTCTCCTGAGTACGGGGATACAACATGTGTGGGACTTTTTGGGAGCCTAGCCGCGTACGGGGCCCCGAAAACCAAGCACCGCCTTCAGGATTTCTAGGGGCAAGTAGACACCCCAAGCTATTTGCAGTTTCAGAGGCCATGGAATGCCCAGATAGCACAAACCCCCCCCCCCCAAATGACCCCAAGCTATTTTCTGAGAGGCATGGTGAGTCTTTTGCAGCTCTCATTTGTTTTTGAAAATGAAGAAAGAAAAGGAAAATGTAAAGTACTGAAAATTACTCACCATACCTCTCAGCAAATAGCTTGGGGTCATTTGGGGGGGGGGGGGGGTTGTGCCATTTGGGCATTCCATGGCCTCCTAAACTGTGATAGGCAGTGAGGAGTTAAATAAAAAATTTACACCCTTAGAAAGCCTGAAGGCGGTGCTTGGTTTTCGGGGTCCCGTACGCGGCTAGGCTCCCAAAAAGTCTCACACATGTGGTATCCCCGTATTCGGGAGAAGCAACAGAATGTATTTTGGGGTGTCATTTCACATATGCCCATATGTGTTTGAGCAATATATCATTTAGTGACAATTTTATGCAAAAAAAAATTGTCAAAATATAAAATAATCCATGGACTTGACATGCCTCTCACCCACTCTTTTAACCACTTGAAGATAAAGCCCTTTCTGACACTTTTTGTTTACATGAAAAAATATTTTTTTTTGCAAGAAAATTACTTTGAACCCCCAAACATCATATATATTTTTTAAAGCAAAGGCCCTACAGATTAAAATGGTGGGTGTTTCATTTTTTTTTCACACAGTATTTGTGCAGCGATTTTTCAAACAAAAAACACACTTAGTTTAATTTTAATGCACTAAAACACACTATATTGCCCAAATGTTTGATGTAATAAAAAACATGATCTTAGGCCGAGTACATGGATACCAAACACAACATGCTTTAAAATTGAGCACAAACGTGCAGCAGTGACAAACTACATACATTTTTAATAGCTTTTTAAAGCCTTTACAGTTTACCACTTCAGATTTACAGAGGAGGTCTACTGCTAAAATTACTGCCCTCGATCTGACCTTCACGGTGATACCTCACATGCATGGTGCAATTGCTGTTTACATTTGACGCCAGACCGACGCTTGCGTTCGCCTTTGCGCGAGAGCAGGGGGGGGGGGGGCAGGGGTGCTTTTTTTTTTTAAATTATTTATTTTGCTTTTTTATTTTATTTTTAAACTGTTCCTTTCATTTTTTTTCTTTTATCATTTTTATTGTTATCTCAGGAAATGTAAATATCCCCTATGAAAGCAATAGGTAGTGACAGGTACTCTTTTTTGAAAAAATTGGGGTCTATTAGACCCTAGATCTCTCCTCTGCCCTCAAAGCATCTGACCACACCAAGATCGGTGTGATAAAATGCTTTCCCAATTTCCCAATGGTGCTGTTTACATCCGGCGAAGTCATGAAATGCTCGTAGCTTCCGGTTTCTTAGGCTGCAGAGATGATTGGAGCCATTCTGGTCTCTGATCAGCTCTATGGTCAGCTGGCGGAACCACAGGCTGCATTCTTAGATTCCCTGTTGGGACAGGAGAGCCAGAGAAAACCATGGAAGACGGTGGGAGGGGGGGGGACATTCCCTCCCACTGCTTGCAAAAGCAGTCTAGAGGCTAATTAGTTGCTAGGATTGCTTTTACATGAAAGCTGACTGCTGGTTGAAAAGAATGATACCAAGATGATACCTAAACCCACAGGCATTATTCTGGTATAACCACTCAAAGTCCAGCAACATACCAGTACGTTGCTGGTCCTTGTTGGGCATATATTGTAATCTTTTATTTCATGCAGCCTGTGGGCTGAACAAAAAAAAGAGATTGATCAGTGGGTATGCCAACCATTGGAATACCTCCCTTCATCCATCCACTTCTAATGATGGGCATACATGCACCATTTTGTTTTTAAATGTGGTGGTAAAATCACCTCCTACAGCGCTGGAGTCACAGCTTTATGTATGTGGGAGCAAACGCTGTTGCTGTCAAGATAAATAAATCAGTGCTGCAGCTGAATGGCCTAAAAAATATATGCCGAAGCATGGGGGCATCTGCCCCAAAAGTTAGGAGCAAATCGCTCCTCCACCCCTGCTGCCCCCATGCTTCGGCATATATGCTCTTTTTTTTAACTGTGGTGGTGAAATCACCTCCTACAGCACTGGAGTCACGGCTTTATGTATCTTGGGAGCAAACGCTGTTGCTGTCAAGATAAATCCACGCTGCAACTGAATGGCGTACCTGCTAAGCAAATGGTGGTTAACAATAAAACAAACTAACATTACAGTATAACAGTAAGACATACCATACCTGCAAAGCAAATAAAAAAAAATAGTAAAAAATAAAACATTTTTAAACGCAATCTGTGCCTAAAATATATATATATATATATATATATATATATATATATATGCTGAAGCATGGGGGCATCCACCCCAAAAGTTAGGAGCAAATCACTCCTCCACCCCTGCTGCCCCCATGCTTTGGCATGTATGCTCTTTTTTTTTAACTGTGGTGGTGAAATCACCTCCTACAGCGCTGGAGTCATGGCTTTATGTATCATGGGAGCAAACGCTGTTGCTGTCAAGATAAATAAATCCGCGCTGCAGCTGAATGGCGTACCTGCTAAGAAAATGATGGTTAACAATAAAACAAACATTACAGTTTAACATACCATACCTGCAAAGCAAATACAATAAAACATAGTAAAAATAAAACAGAGAGAACAATAGATATAGAACAATAGAGAGCGAACAGTAGAGCAGACAGTAGAGAGCGAACATAAGAGAGAGAACAATAAAGAGAGAGAAGAAAAATACAACCATAACTATTATTGGCTTTTTTATTTTTAATTTTTTTTGTGTTTTTGTGTGTGTTTTTTTTTTCACTTTTATAAAAACTGTAAAAAAAACTATAAACTGAACGTTACAGATTAGGGTCTCTCAAAGTGTGATGGCCATAACATCCTTAGAGACCCTGTGTACGTGAGCCTATGACTGTGTGGTGCTGTACCCTACGCTAATACTCAACTAGTGTGTGATAGCGTTCAAAACAGTCACCAATGCAAAGACCAGGTTGGTCAGGACAGGAGGGACAATAAAAGCAGGTGTCACGCCTAAATCCGCGCTTTCTACAGACACGACATCTTCTTTGGGGTGTTCTTTGGGTAAGGGTACCAGAGGGGACATGCAGAAAATGCCTCTCATACAGCCGGCTTACTGCATTTGCGTTGGGAAGTTGGGCCAGAGCACTGTCTGGAAACAGAAGGGCTCTGATAATCTCTTCCTGGAATTTAAGGAAGGATCCAGTTTGTCCTGAAGCTCTGTATAGCACATGAGCATTCAGCAAAGCCAATTGAAATAAGTATACAGACACTTTTTTATACCAGCGTCTGGCCTTACGGGCAGTTAGGTACGGCGCCAACAACTGGTCGTTGAGGTCCACCTCTCCCATATTGAGGTTTTATTCATGGACACAGAGGGGTTTCTCCACAACACCAGTCGCCGTAGAAATTTGGACTGTCGTGTCTGCGTGAAGGGAGGAAAGAACGAAAACATTCTTATTATCCCTCCACTTCACAGCGAGCAAATTATTACATCTCAAGTAGGCTCTCTCCCCCAGCCTAAGATGGGAATCTACAAGCCACTGGGGAAAGCTCCGGCGATTAGATTGCACGGTGCCACATGCGCCAATTTGATCAAACAAGTGACTAAAAAGTGGAACGCTTGTGTAATAATTGTCCACATACAAGTGGCACCCCTTTCCAAATAAGGGTGACATCAAGTCCCACACAATCTTACCAGCGCTCCCTATGTAGTCAGGGCAGTTCTCCGACTCTACGTGACTATCTCTTTCCTCGTAAACCATAAAACTAGATGTATATCCTGTGGCCCTGTCACAGAGCTTATACTTCTTGACCCCGTATCTGGCACGCTTGCTGGGAAGATACTGTTTGAATGACAAGCAGCCAGAAAACTTAATCAGGGACTCATCAACGCAGACAACTTGATGGGGAGTAAACAAAGCTGTGCTGTGCAACTCTTAAAAGTCCATATAACTATAGAGAGAACAATCACAGTTGGTGTGCGTGTGGATACAGCTATATAAAGTGTAGGTGACACACACAAAGAAAAAAGATCTCAGATCCAGTGTCAGTGACCCCTCCATCACAAATGGATGGCCTCTCACCTCAAGGATTTGACCTGAAACAGGTCACATAGCCAGAGTCAATAAATCAGATACAGCAATCCAGGCATATCACTCCACAGATAGCAGCTCCAGGACTCGTCCAAGTCAGTGAGATGATAAAAAGCGTATGTATGGAAAGAGATAACACAACGATCTAATGCTCTCTGTATGTCACATTTATTCAGATAAAAGATAATCGATCACAAGGAAGCTCTCACTTCAGTTAAATGGGCCCTAGCAGCCACTGATCTTTCTAGGGATCATGTTTCATTTTTATTAGAGAGTCTTGAGTTTTGTCTGTTGAATAATTATTTTTGGTTTAGTGGGGATTAATTTTTGCAGATACGTGGCGTGGCTATGGGCGCACGCTTTGCTCCCAGTGTGGCCAATCTGTTTATGGCCCACTGGGAGGAGGATGTTATATTTCATGATCCTCCCCCTCAATTGTCATGTTATAAGAGGTACATAGATGATTTAATTATGATCTGGGAAGGGGATATGCCTGGCCTTCAGTCATTTATGGACAAACTTAATAATGACAACAAAAACATTCAGCTCGCTTGGACTATTGACCATCACCAGATCACTTTCTTAGATTTGGAAATTTTCAAGAGTGACGTTGGTTTCCAGACTAGAAACCATTTCAAGGCCACTGACCGGAATGCTTATATTTTATTAACCAGCTGCCACCATAGGTCATGGCTGTGTAATATCCCCAGAGGCCCATTTATCCGGCTCAGACGCAATTGTACGTCGGAGGATAATTTTATATCACAATCTCAGATTCTGGCAGCTAGGTTTAAGGAGAAAGGGTATTCACAGTACATGATCGACTCTGAAATTGAGAAAGTCAGGCTTACAGATAGGAGTTCTATTGTGGCAGATAAGATCAAGATTACTGAGGTTGAAAATAATACGACAGGCTATAGAGTTCTATTGGATTATAACATCCAATATAAGAAACTAGAGAGAATTATAGCCAAACACTGGCCGATTCTTAAATGTGATCGGACTTTGACTCTGGCTATGTGACCTGTTTCAGGTTGAATCCTTGAGGTGAGAGGCCATCCGTTTGTGGTGGAGGGATCACTGACACCGGATCTGAGATCTTTTTTCTTTCTGTGTCTCATCTGCACTTTATATAGCTGTATCCACACGCACACCAACTGTGATTGTTCTCTCTATTGTTATATGGACTTTTAAGAGTTGCGCAGCACTGTTTATATGATTATGTCTATTTGAGGCTTTGATTTGAATTAGCCTTGAGTGCCTTCTAGCAGTCTACCTATTTTGGGTCCTTTTTGGTCAGCGCTGAATATCTTTTCTGTTTTTAGAGTAAACAAAGCTGCAAAACGTTGGTTGAAGTGGTTTATGAGGGGACGAATTTTGTAGAGCCGATCAAATTCAGGGTCACTTCGAGGACGACAGAGTTCATTGTTGTTGAAATGCATGAACTGCAAGATCTGCTTGTATGGTGTCCTGGTCATGGAGGCAGAGAACACGGGCATATGGTGAATTGGGTCAGTGGACCAATATGACCGCAACTCACTGTTTTTAGTTACGCCCATGAGGAGGTATGGACCCAGAAAAACAGCGAATAAAAATTAAGTGACGTAAAATCAACTGTTTCCACCTGAATTCCGGGTTGGCCAGTGAATGGGGGAAGTATGGGTGCTGCAGAAGTGATGGGTTCCCGATTATTGACGAATGCAGCAGGAAGGGCATTATGGGCTCGACGAGCCTGTCTTTGTCTTCTTCTTGGTGGTAGCGGGACACTACTCATGCTCGCCACCTCGCCAGCTTGAACTGCACTTCTGGGACTCGCCACATCACCAAGTGTTACTTCGGTGCTGAATATATGACCAGGATGTACTAGGCCTCTGGTGCTTGCCAGTTCACCAGAAGGAATAGAGGCGCTAGTACTGGCTCTCTGCTCCATACGAGGGACTTGCGGTTCTTGCACCTCAATGACAGCAGAAGAAGATCGGGGTCTGGTACGCCTGACCTTGGCAGGGACTACAACTCCGTCGTCAGAGCTATCTGTCAGGGTGCCGCTGCTGTCCACAGGTTCATATTCTGAGCCTGAATCTGACAGATGAGTGACTTCCTCTTCACTATCTGTCATGCTCAGAAACGTGTAGGCCTCTTCACTACTGTACTTTCGATTTGACATTTTGGTCTCTAAATTTACTGGTACAGTAGTGAGACTCACAGGTAAAAAAGCTCTTGACTGTTAGCGACTGATTCAAACGTTACCAAAAAAACTGTTAGCGTTTGCAGGGATCAGGCCTGACTCTGCGAACGCTGCAGTTATGTGTGTTGTGTTTTGTAAGTGGCAGTGATCGATTGATACTGCACTTGGGTGGGCTGGGCTGGGCGCAGGGGCTAAATGCAGGTGCTAGCAGGTATCTGGGCTGATCCCGCTAACACTGTGTTTTTGGGAACCCTAAACTGTTGGGGACGCTAGTATAGATCTGATCAGATCAGACATCGATCCGTTCAGACGCTATACTACTAAGGGAGGCGTATGGTGCGTGCGTGGGTGTTAGCGGTACTGACGCTAAAGCCTAACTTTGATCACCCGCTGGGTGATCAGGGAGTTAAACCTTTATTGGGTAAAATATGGCGGGTGCCCTGACGCTATAAAAAAATAAAATTATACTGTGATCACAGATGACAGGGGGTAATCAAGGCGTTAAACCTTTATTGGGGGGGTTAGGGAGGGTCCCTAAAACTATCTGACCCTAATACTAATTACCCATCACTAATGACACTAGTACAGCGATAAAAAAAAAATCTGATTGCTGTACTGGGTGACACAGTGACAGTGACAGGTGGTGAAGGGGTTACTGGGGGGGTGATCGGGGGGTGAATTGTGTGCCTACGTGATCTGGTGTCAGTGTAGTGTTGTGCAACTCACTGTTCTGATGCTCTCTCCTCTTGGTCTGGAAAGAAAAGACCGACACGAGGAGAGATGATATCACTCTCCCTGTCAGTGTTTACAGTTACACAGACAGGGGAAGGATATCATTCGCCAGGAGCGATCACCAGGTCCAGGCCAGATTTCATTGGCCTGGGCCTGGGGATTGATTGGTTCCTGATCGAATCCGATCGTCCCAGACGGCGGGGGGGCACACGTATAATGACGGCGATTCACCAGCCTGTGCCATTCTGCCGCAGTATAACTGCGGCGGACGGTCGGCAAGCGGTTAAATAACAAACATGTCATACTTACCTCCACTGTGCAGCTCGTTTTGCACAGAGTTTTGATATTTTGAACCTGGTCTTCTGGCTCCTCCCCACATCAGATAACCCCCTGAGAGAAGTGCTCTCCCGAGGGGTTACCTTGTGGGCGTGCTCCCGAGTCCAGCATTCGGCATCCATTGAGGCCGAATGCAGGACACGGCCCCGCCCCCCGGCAGCAGCGGGAGCCAATGGCTGCGCTGCTATCAGTCTATCCAATCAAGAGCCGAGAAACCGGGCAGAGAGAGAGAGAGCGCGTCCCCATTAGACAAGTTCGGGGGTTCAGGTAAGTAAAACGGGGGGCTGGGAGGCTGGTCACTGACAGGTGTTTTTTCACCTTAATGCATAAGATGCATCAAGATGAAAAAACACAAACCTTTACAACCCCTTTAACTAAACTTTGCCACTCATAGTATCCAGAGATGCAATGGGAAGTTAAAGCAAAATTCCCAAATGGAGAGAAATGAGGGCAGATTATTTTTTGCTTATCACCACTGTCATAGGATAAGCAGAAAGCTGTGCCTCTTTTGCAAAGCTGTAGTTGTATTATATACCTTTGATTGACAAGAAAGAGGATTAATGACAACTATTTTCTAAATAAATGCCAAAAGAAATAGCACTAGGCATATGCATCAATGTATGAACATGAGTGCAAAACCAAACCTCAATTTGTACACAAATATACTGATGCAATGAAATATATGTAATGATAGGGATACATGATCAATCTAACATTACATATATCATTCACATCAACTCCTTGAACATTAGGTAAAATTACACAATAACTTTTATATAAATCCTAATCAAGAGGTTATATGTAGGGAGACAAACACATGTAAAATCATTATACATAAACAGCTGTCCAAAATACCTCCATAATAATAATTGTTCTTTATAAGTTATAAAACATTAGGATAGCTTCTTTTTAATACCACACATTGCAAAATGCACAATATAAAACACCACAACCATGAAATTCTAACTAGACCGTGTTTAAGATATCAACACAGTCCTCGAGTCTTTGTTGCATAGTGAATCTTGCATGTCTTCCATTAATGCACAACATTTCAACAGCTCGACAGTGATCTTGGCTGCAGTAGCACTATCCAGCACATGACCTAATTTTGTGGTGGTATATTATATAAAATATTATATAATAAATATTATTATATTATATAATATAAATGTTGAAAAAAAACAAATTGTTACCCCAGCTCCACTGCCAATATATGAGTCCACGAACTGTGATCTGGTGCTCTAGCTGGTGCGTTCATTTCCCACAGGTACAATTCTTAAATCAGGTGGGCTGGCAACTCAGATGCTCTTGAATAAAAGTACTTTATTTGTACATATGTATTTAGCATATAACCTGTACCTGTGTACCCATGTAAAAAAAAAAGTACTTTTATTCAAGAGTATTTTGAAGAGCCAATTAGTGCCCACCACGGTGCCAATCAGTGCCCTACAGTAAAACCAGTCAGAACCTCATCAGTATCCCACCATCAGTGCTGCCCATCAGTGCCACCTGTAAGTGCCAATCAATACCGCCTATCAGTGCCAATGAGTGCTGCCTGTCAGTGCCCATCACAGCCGCCTGTCAATGCCCATCACAGCCGCTTGTCAGTGCCCATCAGTGCCACCTGTCAGTGCCCATCAGTCCCATCTATCAGTGCCCATTAGTGCTGCAAATCAGTGCCGCATATTTGTGCCCATCAGTGCTGAAAATCAGTGCCACCTATCAGTGCCCATCAATTCTACATATCAGTGCCTCCTCATCAGTGCCCATCAGTGCCACCTTATCAGTGCTGCCTCATCAGTGCCCATCAGTGCTGCCTTATCAGTGCCCATCAGTGCCGCCTCATCAGTTCCCATCAGTGAAGGAGAAAACAAAATTTTATTACCGAAACAAAGAAAAACTTATTTTTTTCAAAAATTTCGGTCTTTTTTAGTTTGTTTAGCAAAAAATAAAAATCCCAGTGGTGATCAAATACCACCAAAAGAAAGCTCTATTTGTGGGAAGAAAATGATAAAAATTTAGTTTGGGTACAGTGTTGACCAGCATGACCATGCAATTGTCATTCAAAGTGCGACAGCACTGAAAGCTGAAAATTGTCCTGGGCAGGAAGGGGTGAAAGTGCCTGGTATTGAAGTGGTTAAAATAATAAAAAAAATAAAAATGATATTTTTACATTACCTTTATATTAACCTTTTTTTTAATGTTTTATCAGGAAAGCCCTAATAACGATTATGTGACTCCATCTCCCCCAAGGATGTCACAAAGCAGGCCCCATAAACGTAAAAATATTGATGACTCAATGAATAAATTCTTATCACAGGCTACAGCTGCTCTCCAATGTAAAACAGATGACTGTGATGCCTATGGAATTGTGACTGCAAACAAGCTTAGGAAGATGTCAGAGGAGCAACATCAGTTTTTTAACCACTAGCCTACCACCTGCAGTCATATGACGGCGGGACGGTAAGCCTCTTGTTCTGGGTGGACGTCATATGACGTGAGCCCGTTTAAACAGGGCATGCGTGCAGCCCTGTACTGTCGGTGGTGGCGTGTCACCGAGACACCGCTCGTCACCGACTGGGGTGAACAGCCACTGGGCATGGCTGTTTACCACATGATCAAGAATGGTAACTCCCCGCATTGCACAGCGCATGCGCGCGATCGTGAGCGCGCTGCGCATGCACGTTGGTGGCGGCGTGTTCCCGGGAACACTCACCGGCGATACTACACAGCCATTGGCCAGGGCTGTGTACCACGTGATCGGCTGTGATCCATTCACAGCCGATCACTAAATGTAAACAAAGAGCTGTCACTAGCTGTTACTAGCTCTTCTCTTCTCACACACCGTTTCCAGTGTTAGGAGAGAAGAGCCAGGAGCTCCCTCTGAGGCATTTGCTTACCTCTTCCACTCTCCCCCTTCTCCCCCTTCCCTTACCCCTCCCTTTTTTTTTCTCACGTAATAAGTTAATAATATACACAAAGCACAAGCACTTGAAAATTTTTTGAATTATTATAATATACTCATAAATGAGGGGAGGGTTTATCCCCCTCCCTTTTTTTTCCCTCATATTTAATAGGTAATAACAGAGGTAGAGCACAAGCCCTTGATATTTTTGAATTTTTTATATAATCAACTAATACATAGGGTAAGTTTTTCCATCACCCCCCCCTTTTTTTTTCTCTCCTTTTCACATAATAAGTTCATAGCTTGTGTTGTTAATCTTGGGTAAGAATTTCTGATTAGTGTCAGGATATCTGGAGTATCACGCAAATGTGTTTGGCAGAAGAACTTGGAAGAGATTTCAAACTTTCTGTATCTGCTCCTGTATGTGCTCCAGAAGATACATATTTTGCAGCATTGTGTCAAAGAAAATTGTGGATTGATTAAAAATTGATTGTGGTAAGGAAGATGCGGAATCTGCCAGGATTCTGAAGGCATTTTCAACTACTCTGCGAGCCCTTGAGAGTTGGTAATTGTAAATTCTTTGCTCTCCTGTAGGGTTTTGAAAAAGAAAAGGCTGCAGAAGATGCTCTCTCAGAGCAAATGCATCATCAGCAAGGAAAACAAAGTTTACGTTTTCAACCGCTTCCTGGAGTGTGGTCAAGTTCAGTGATCCATTTTTAAGACGTTGGTAGAACTCGGTTTCTTCTATAACCCCTCCATCCAAATTCCTACCATTTTTGCAAACATCAACAAATATGAATTCATAATTAGCATTGACAACTGCAAGAAGGATTAAGCTGAAGAATCCTTTATAGTTGTAATAGAAGCATCCACAGTGTGTTGGGGTGAAATTCGACTATGTTTCCCGTCTATCGCTCCTCCACAATCTAGGAAGTTCTGCTTTTCATTAAGTTGCTTTACCTTTTCCATCCAATCCTCATCAGTTGTTGGAATTTATGGATACATTAAAAACAATTCAAATTATTATAACTTAAAATATATTGGTCTTTTTCATCTACAAAACATTGCTGCTTATCACCTACACTTAAGAACCTTAATCAACAAAAATGTTGATTATATTACCTTAATGTACTCCTCCTGAAGGATCTTGATAATTGCACAGCAAGTCTCAGGAATAACCCTTCCTAGAGATTGAGAGGATATTCCGGTACTGTATTTCAGGTCCTGCAGGCTTCTTCCAATTGCTAGGAACCTCAGAGTGACAATGAGTCTTTGCTCAGCAGTGATGGAGTCCCTAATAACTGTGTCTTGCTTTCGAATATGTGGACCAACCACAGATAATAGTTGTTGGAAACAGGCATCAGACATCCTCAGGTAGTGTCTGTAGTCATCTGGATTGTTCTCTTTCAACTCTCGGATTAGTTGCATATGTGAATACTGATCCCTGTTCTGCAGCCACTGTTTGGTCCACATTCTTTGCTTTTGTAAAGAATATTCATAAGTTCTGTACTGTATATAATTGTATTCTATTTTGTATGTATTGTACACTGTCCTCACTGTGCACACAGCACTAATAATGTTTTCATTACATGTTTGCATTCTTTCGAGTCCTGATTAGAATTAGTCTGCCTGTGTTACACCCCTTGTTACCATAAGCGTACAATTGTAATATTAATGTGATACCTATGTAATCATGTGTATAAAAACCTTCAATTACGTCATAATAAAGCAGAACAGTTATTTGGAAAGATGCTGAGTGTATCTTTTGTGTCTGTTCCCTACTGCAGTAGTTATTATTAATTTGGAATCACTAATCAATATGAGGATAGCAGTTGCCTATCTATAAAATTCCATGTCATTTTCTAGTTGTATTTTGGTGATATTTATGGATGGCCAAAACACCAAGTGCAATGGTGCATATTTTGATACACACACACCGAACATACACTATGAACGCACGTAGATGCTTCCACTACGAAATCCGTGGATATTTTGGTTCCAATGCAGGTCACCTCAACAGATTGCTTAGGAATGTTACATAGTTACATAGTAGGTGAGGTTTATAAAAGACACCATCAAGTCAAACCTATGTGTGTGATTTTATGTCAGTATTATATTGTATAACCCTGTATGTTGTGGTCGTTCGGGTGCTTATCTAATAGTTTCTTGAAACTACCGATGCTCTCCGCTGAAACCACTACCCGTTGAAGGGAATTCCACATCCGCGCTGCTCTTACAGTAAAGAACCCTCTACGCAGTTTAAGGTTAAACCTCTTTTCTTCTAGCTTTAATGAGTGGCCACGTGTCTTATTAATCTCCCTTCCAAGGAAAAGTTTTATCCTGATTGTGTGGTCACCAGTACGGTATTTGTACATTGAAATCATGTCCTCTCTCAAGCGTCTCTTCTCCAGAGAGAATAAGTTCAGTGCTCGTAACCTTTCTTCATAACTAATATCCTCCAGTCCCTTTATTAGTTGTGTTGCCCTTCTCTGTAATCGCTCCATTTCCAGCACATCCTTCCTGAGGACTGGTGCCCAGAACTGGACAGCATACTCCGCGTGCGGCCGGACCAGAGTCTTGTAGAGAGGGGGAATTACAGCGTTATCTCTTGAGTTAATCCCCTTTTTAATGCATGCCAATATTCTGTTTGCTTTGTTAGCAGCAGCTTGGCATTGCATGCCATTGCTGAGCCTATCATCTACTAGGACGCCCAGGTCCTTTTCAATTCTTGATTCCCCCAGAGGTTCACCCCCTAGTGAGTAGATTGCATTCATATTTTTGTCACCCAAATGCATTACTATAAAATTTTTCCACATTAAACCTCATTTGCCATGTTCGTGCTGGGAGGAAGAGTCTGGCTACAAGGTCACACGCACACTACATCACTTCCACTTCTGTGTGAGATGTCAACACTACCTATTAAATCGATTGCTCTTTTAATGACTTTTTTCGATGGGTTAATGTCGGCAACGATTTTGACCAATGAACGCTGTTTTGTTGGTCGGCGACCAAGCGAACGGCCGATTTTCTTATCGTGTATTCCTGCTATTAGTTTGGAAGCAGATTCAGCCAACTAACAGATGGACCCTGGATTTAGCTAAGACGGTTACTGGGAGGGGATAAGGTGAGACCTATCAAGACTCCTGTCTTTACTCCAGACAGTGCTGGAGCTACTGCATACTTGCTGGGGCCACATGGATATGCAAAACATACTGTACATGTGTAGGGTAGCCTTTATAAGTGGATCATTGGAACAGCCCATGGACCATATAGTGCACTTTTATAAGATACTCACAAAAGTAAGAGAAGTATTCATAGCTTGACATTATTTGTGGATGCTATTTTTATTGATTTTAATGTGAATAAATAAAATAGATTTATTCATAGAAGATGGCTGATTTTTGGTTATTAGACTGATTAATGAGACATTGTAATAATATCTCATTAGATGTAGCTTCAATAGTATAACTAAGTAACTCGACACTCTGGGGGTATAAGTTTGCCTCTTTTCCTTTTAGAGCTGTGGAGAGACTGAGAGAATGTTTTTTGGTGTGGTTATGTAAATGATTTAAGACAACTTTGCCAAAGCCTCGGTTTACATTCAATTAGGATGTGACACAGCTTTACTTTAGGTTATACAAAATGTTAACTTCTAAAATTTTGTCTCAAAACTCTAGCTTTACTTCTAATTATATAATTTACAGAAGTATAACCTGTTTTCAAAAGCTCAAATTACAGACTGAAAGAAAATCGTACTTGTTATGGATTATAGCAAGACAATATAATTTTGTTATGGTAAATTATGCGTAAAAAGCTGATATGGATAAAATGTCTTTAAGCCACCACTATATAAAAAATCCTAAGCATGTTTTTTTTTTTTTTTTTTTTAATACAGAAAAGTATTTGTACCATACAATAATAGTTCAAACAAAAAACACACATTTAAGTGCAATAAAGTTAAACAAAAGACTGCGTGATATGAATAAACTAGAGAAACACGACACCATGAAAGGTATTTAGGTAAAACAGATTTTAAAGTCCTGCCAAATGAGCTGTAATACTGTTCATCTAGAAATATATTATTTACAGATTAAAAAAAATGTCTGTTGTCAGATTTCACATGCAGGTTTAGTTGACCAAAGCTAACAAGGATCTAAAAAAAGTCAAATTCAACCAGCTGAACAATGTTCATTAGTATCACTTAAGTTTCTATAGCTTATGTTGGCATGTCAGCAACATTTGGCAGCTTTCATCATTGGCCTATCAGAACTGGAAGCCAAAAACAATACCAGGCTAGAACAGGACCTATATTGTGAGGCTGGGCCCTCCTGGGACTTCTCAGATCTACAGGCAAATCAGGTGTAAACCCTTACATACACCCAGTGAAGTGACTGGCCTCAGGTGATACACAGAGATCAAACAAATCCTCCTACATGAGCTGTACCTTGTAAGTTATCTAGAGCAGTGTTTCTCAACTCCAGTCCTCAAGGCGCCCCAACAGGTCATGTTTTCAGGATTTCCCTCAAATGAACCAGCTGTGGTAATTAATAAGGCAGTGAAACTGATCAAATCACCTGTGCAAAATAATGGAAAGCCTGAAAACATGACTTTTTGGGGCGCCTTGAGGACTGGAGTTGAGAAACACTGATCTAGAGTTTCTGTTAAACTCAACAGGGACTCAGAAGAAAGAGATTGGGCCTCAGAGTTAATAGAACAACATGTAACAGTTTCAGGGGTAACAGGCATAGAGGAACGGGACTCAAGCAAAAAACAGGATTTTTTGCTTGCACATATCAATAAATGAGTTGAAACTTTGCTGACTTTCATTTTCCTGTCATGAGCAAGCAAAAATATTGTTTTTATTTTCTGTGCTTTGGGTGATTCACCAAATTCACTAAGCTTTGGGGCAAACTACCTTGCAAAATGGAACATCCCTTGCAAAGTGAACAGCCTATTTGCCTCTGGTAAATCAACCCCCAGGTCCTGGAAAATGCAGACTTGTACAGGGTATTTTGAGAGAAGCTTAGTCAAGGCTTTGATAAACACGCATTGAGAAATAGTCTCTCAGGGTCTAGGAAGAGACATGCTCACTTATTCTGAGGCATAATGAAAGTTAGCTCAAGCATTGAGGTATTGGCAGCAGGGACCTCAAGCCCAAAGGCTAGGCCTACATACTAGCAGATTCTGCTTTCATGCTCTCTGGGTAAGACCTACGATCAGTACACTTGTACTTTCTATATCCTGAAAGCAGACAACTACAAAAAACACTAGGAACCAAAATTATCTATTGTGGAAAATATGGTTTGGCTGTAGTCTTCTGTCCTAGATAATGAGGCTTTGGGCTTGAGATACTGAGCTTCAGGGGCTGGATCTTCTGGCATAGAGAAGGAGAAGGGACAGGTTGTTTTTGTCAGGTGTTATTTGAACTGTTGAAAGTGAATAGGAAGCACTAGTGCTTTTTGCCTTCAGATCTGTTTTTAATTTTTTTTCTCCAAACTATTAACATCTGTTATTTTCCATAATATTATTTATGGGAAATTGTAATCATTATAGCTACTTTATGTATGTGAATCGAGTCTTAAGTAACTTGCTTAGTATTAGATGTTTTGCTAATCATTCCTTTTGCAGGATTCACATACTCTGATATCCTTTTTATTTAAGGTACTGTAACTTTCTGAATCTGGCAAAATTGTTGTATCTTCCTATTATTTATTATACAGGAGGCTCAGTCAAACTCCTCTTCTACACTGCTATTACATTGCTTTGATGTTCTAGGGTGGTCTTTTGCACAATCCCCATCCAAGCATGCATGGTAGTGGAGACAGGGACTGCTAGGGCAGCGGAAGAGCACAGGTGTCGAGAAGCTGGAACAGTGAACTTGAACTGGAAAACAAAGGAGTCCTTCCAGTGGCAGTATGTAGTCAGGTCACAAACTATGTTCAGCAGCAGCCAGGCAAACAGGTGCAGGATCAGGATCAAATTCAAGGTCAGGAAAAGGCAGGAGGAGTAGTCTATGTGGTGGTGGTGAGATACCAAGTCAGGAGAATCATGGTCAGAAGCCCAAGCCTGGTCAATAACACAGGAGAGCAGCAGACAAAACAGGCAGGGGTGATCCGAGACAAGTGTCAGGCATAGCCAGGTCAGGGACAAGGTAAGCAGACTTTCAGGAACTTAGAATACAGGAACTAGAGCTGAAGACAATCCAGCATGCACACACGTATATGCCATGGCATGTGCATGCAAATTCTTGTTTTTGCATATCTAATTTCCAAGCTCACAACCCTACACATGTGCATGAAAATGTACATTTACCACATCGTAATTAGCATTTGAAGCCATGATGAAGGAGAGGTTTTTTTCTGACCCTTGAAATACATTGTCTCTTTTTTTGAATATAATGAACTTGGACTCTTTATCCTTTGGTCGGGCGCTCTTTCTTTGGTCGGGCGCTCTTTCCAGTAGTGCATTGTTGTTTTTCTGGTAACCTGTTGGGGTACCAACTGGAAGGTAGCCATGTCTATTGTAAGCAACCCAACCTGAGCCAGTGAGATCTCTGATTGTTCTCTTGCTACTTGGTATGAACTCGCATCAAAGTCCCAGCTCCTTTTGGATGCTTTTTTCTTCACTGATGTTGTACAAGGGCTGAGAGAGTTGCAGACAATGCACATAAAAATCATGTGTCTTAAGTTTGGGTGTCCCTGGGATTCAAGGGACTAAAATTGTGATGAAGAAGAAGGACATGCTAGTAGTCACCTTAGTTCTGTATTGTGATGTGTATGCCTCAAAATAAAAAGACAGAAAAGAGTCATATGCCTGTAAAGGTTTAAAAACATACTTCAGAGCATAATTCTGGTTTGTAAGAAAGGTGTGGAGCAAACACTTTGTCTATTTGCTTTTTTCTGCAGGCATCAGCAAAGCAGACCTTAAACTCAACATAACCTCTTGTTACATTTAAAAAAACAGTTGTATTCTAGCATAGTAGATTTACTGTGGAAGTGTGCTCATTTAAAAAACTTTTATATTTAATACCATTAT
The DNA here is from genome assembly GCF_042186555.1 of Aquarana catesbeiana. Taxonomy (NCBI): domain Eukaryota; kingdom Metazoa; phylum Chordata; class Amphibia; order Anura; family Ranidae; genus Aquarana; species Aquarana catesbeiana. The sequence continues at coordinate 446,328,747 of NC_133326.1, read as the reverse complement.
ATAGATCAAAATGCCTTTCATTATCCATACTCATTATTTGCAGGTTACAATTTCTGGATGTTGAAAGGTTCTTTGTGGCTGAGATTTTACTTCTATAACAAAGTCCTAAATTAAATTACTCTCAATATTTCATTTAAATTCTTACTGTAATGTGAGCTGGAGGTATATGTTCCTATGAGTTATATTTAGGAAGTGTTAACCTTAAAACACCTGCTGCGTTGGAAGACATTCTTTCATAGCACATTCCTTTTGTTTTGCCATAAAAGGTTATATTGACTTACTGATTCTTTATTAGGTCTTGTGAGACAGGAGCACCGAATCATTTGATGAGGGTACCAGATTTTAAGTGCAAACCTTGGTGGTATAATTGCAGTGATTTCATTTTCTTAACAGACCAATATGTTTTTCTGTAGGAAAAATCTAGGCATGTGCTCACTTCCATTGACTGAGAACACCCACAGACACTTATATAACAGACAAATATACTTACGTTGTCAATATAACATGCTATATATATATATATATATATATATATACTATATTACCAAAAGTATTGTGACGCCTGCCTTTACACGCACATAAACTTTAATGGCATCCTGGTCTTAGTCCGTAGGAGTCAATATTGCGTTGGCCAACCCTTTGCAGCTATAACAGCTTCAACTCTTCTAGGAAGGCTGTCCGCAAGATTTAGGAGTGTGCCTATGGGAATGTTTGACCATTCTTCCAGAAGCGCATTTATGAGATCAGGCACTGATGTTGGATAAAAGGCCTGGCTCTGAGTCTGTTCTCAAAAACATCCCAAAGGTGTTCTCTTGCGTTGAGGTCAGGATTCTGTGCAGTCCAGTCAAGCTTCTCTACCCCAACCTCGCTCATCCATGTCTTTATGGACCTTGCTTTGTGCACTGGTCCAAATCATTTGGTGGAGGAGGATTATGGTGTGGGGTTGTTTTTCAGGGGTTGGGCTTGGCCCCTTAGTTCCAGTGAAGGGAACCCTTAAGGAGTCAGCATACCAAGACATTTTGGACAATTTCATGCTCCCAACTTTGTGGGAACAGTCTGGGGTTGTCCCTTCCTGTTCCAACATGACTGCGCACCAGTGCACAAAGCAAGGTCCATAAAGACACGGACGAGTGAGTTTGGGGTGGAGGAACTTGACTGACCTGCACAGAGTCTGGACCTCAACCCGATAGAACACCTTTGGGATGAATTAAAGTGCAGACAGTGAGCCAGGCCTCTCCAACATCAATGCCTGACCTCACAAATGCGCTTCTGGAAAAATGGTTAGACATTCCCATAAACACACTTCTAAACCTTATAGACAACCTTCTAAAAGAATTGAGCTCTGTAATTTCAAAGCCATTGTATCTAATTTTTAGGGACTCATTAATGACAGGAATAGTAACACTGAATTGGCGTAGGGCCAATGTGGTGCCTATATTTAACCACTTCCCGCCCGGCCTATAGCAGAATGACGGCCGGGCAGTGGTTCAGTTATCCTGACTGGGCGTCATATGATGGCCTTCAGGATAACAGCCGCCGCGCGCCCGTGGGGGCACGCATTGCGGTGATCGGTGGAGCGGTGTGTGAGTCTCACACACCGCTCCACCGATCTTGGTAAAGAGCCTCCGCCAGAGGCTCTTTACCACGTGATCAGTCGTGTCCAATCATGGCTGATCACGATGTCAATAGGAAAAGCCATTGATCGGCCTTTCCTCACTCGCGTCTGACAGACGCGAGTAGAGGAGAGCCGATCGGTTGCTCTCCTGACAGGGGGGGTCTGCGCTGATTGTTTATCAGTGCAGCCCCCTTCGGATGCCTGCACTAGATCACCAGGGAAGCCGCCAGGACCACCAGGGAAGTGGGCAACATGTGGATGGCCAGGTATGTACCCCATGGCCATCCACATGTGCAAATTATGCCCAATATGTGCCAATCAGTGCCCACACATGGGCACTGACTGGCACCATTATAAATCAGTGATGCCCAGGAATGCCACCCATCAATGTCATCAGTGCCACCAATCAGTGTCAACAGTGCCACCTATCAGTGCCCACCTATCAGTGCCCATCAGTGCCCATCCGTGCCACCTATCAGTGCCACCCATAAGTACCCATCAGTGCCGCCTATGAGTGCCCATCAGTGCCGCCTATGAGTGCCCATCAGTGCCGCCTATGAGTGCCCATCAGTGCCGCAAACCCAAGTTCATATATAGAAGGGCCCCAGGCCTTAGAAACCTTATTGCTCGTAATGTACCAGACCCCACGAGAAAACCATCCACCTTTTTGAATGGATCTGGCTTCCACTATTGCACTAGGTGCAAAGCCTGTAAAACAACCAGGAAGCCAGGTATGACCAAGAAAATATCTCAGTTTAAATCTCTGGTGACAAAACAAGAATTCACAATCAAACCCCTCATTACATGCGATTCTGATCACGTTACATATGTTCTGGAATGCCCATGTTCCTTACAATACGTGGGCAGGACTACACGACAATTAAAAACTAGAATAAATGAGCACCTTACAAATATAAAAAAATGGTTATCCCAACCATAGCGTTTCCAGACATTTCAAACTCTTCCATAATAGTGACCCAACACTGTGCACGTTTTATGGTATTGATAAAATTTCTAAACACTGGAGGGGTACCCATATGAAGAGATCTATATCTCAAAATGAAACATATTGGCTCTATAAATTACATACCATGCAACCATATGAAATTAATATAGAAATAGACTTAAATTGTTTTCTGACCAATGATTAGCACCTTGAGTCACTTGTAAGTGTTATTAATTCACTATTCCCATATTTTTTCCACTAGCTAGAAGTACTCCGGACTCTTAACTTAACAGTTAACTGTAACAATACCCCTCTAGCTTACACACGCATATCTGTTGCCTACTAATCTGTTGTCTATCAATTTTTATAGTTCAACACAAGCCTTTCTAACATGTGTTGATTATATATTTTTCATTATTTTAATATTCTTTATAATATTTTATGGTAATTTATGAGATTATCCCATTGTGATCAACATAATGGTATAGCTCTCTAACAATTAGTTAATGTAAACCGAGATTGTGGCTGCACGCTTAATAAGGTTTAATTTAAAATTTCTTTAGTATATATATATATATATATATATATATATATATATATATATATATAATTATTCTTTTGTGGGTGTTTTCCGACTTTTTTTGGATATGATCCACTAGGGGGAGTACTATTCAGTGCCTCACAACCACTGTTAGTCTTAATATGACAACTTTATCGGTATGAATGGCACTTATCTATCATGCCTTCATATCCACCTCCTTTACTATAAATTCTCGTATCCTAGTGACCAACGTACGCTTCCCTGAAGACGTTCATACGAAACGTACGTCGGTGCGGTACATGGTCACGTGATCTCCTCCTACGTCCGGTTTCTCTGGTTGCTACTCACGCCGGGTGGAACGCACGCCGACACTCGAGGTGGTGCGACGGGATCTCTATCCATAACCATACCTAGACAAGTGAGCAGCCCCAGTGCCGGGTAGGCACCTACAAATGTAAGAGGCCATTTGGCTTTTTATCTGTTTTTCTACAATTTTAATAAAACGGTTTTACACCATGGAAGATCTTATTGTTTTTCACATATCCCATGTCTGAACTACCGGGGCCGGAAGGGTTTTTTGCCTAAGTACCATCCAACATCCAGCCGTCCAATGTGAGCAGGCACAATCCTGCACAAGCGCTAATGACTCTCTTTTTAATTAAAGGAGTCATTGGTATCTGGTAAGCAGATATCTATATACTGCCGCAAGGTGCACTCTTTTTCTCTCTTGGTGAAGGAACCTCTATCTATGAACATCAAGAAATTAATCCATCCTGGAAGAAATCTTTCCTTTGTTTCACTGTCTATTGGGATAGTCCACTGTTGGGACTGTGTCACTCTCGCTGATCATTGTGTGTCACTTTTTATAATTTGCTTTTTGATATATATATTTCCACCTATTGGTATTTATTTTTTACTTCTCAGGTTTTTTATCTATTAGAGATAGAGAGGTCATCTATCTATTCAGTTTATTTTTACTATTATATATATTTTTATCCAATTTAATCACTAGTGCCCCCTATTCACCCACTTTTTAAGGGAATGGTGTGAATGCCCTTTCTGTCTAAATCGCAGATACATCTCTCGTGCTTCGTTTTGGAATTGTTCATCCTCAGAACAGTTCCGCCTTATTCTCAGAAACTGTCCTGTGGTTATCCCATTAATAAGTAGTTTAGGATGGTGACGCTGTGCTAGGAGGAGGGTATTTGCTGCTGTCTCTTTACGAAAGGTACTGGTTGTGATCCTATTTCCAGATCTAGTGATTTGCAGGTCAAGGAATGAAAGTGTGTTGATGTGGTAGGAGTAGGTCAGTCATATGTTTCTTTCATTGATATTCAGATGAGACATGAAGTCCACAAGTTGTTCAGCTGAGCCCACCCATACCATGAGGACATCATCGATGTACCTCAGCCACAGGCGACAGTGGCCGAGGTACATTGAGGACTTGTAAACAACCTCCTCCTCCCAGATGCCCAGGTGGAAGCATGCATAGGAAGGGGCCCGGGGTGCTCCCCTACTGGTGCCTCTCACCTGTTAGTAATATTTGCCCAAGAATTGAAAAAAATTATTGTTTAACATGAATTCAAGTAAATCAACAATAAATTCACTGTGGGCCCCCAGCATGGGGTAATGATTGTCCAAAAAGGATTTAGTAGCGGTGATACCCCTCTGGTGATGGAGCAATGTATATAATCTTTCCACATCAATCCCCACAAGTAGGGCATCGGACGGAAGGGAGAATTGTGATAGTTTAGAAAGTACATCTCTGCTGTCACGAACAAATGATGGTAGAGTACTCACCAGATCTTTAATCATTGAATCTACATGTTTGCCAACTTTCTCCAAAGGGCCTTTAATAGCAGAAACAATCAGCCTTCCGGGGGGGGGCATGTTAGGGATTTATGCAATTTGGGTATTATATAAAAAGTTGGAATAGTGATATCCTCAGCTCTAAGAAAAAGGTACTCCTTTTTGGTAAGTCCTGCTTCCATACCAAGTTTAAGTTTGGTGTTTAAGATGTTGACCCTTTATATTTACTAGTACTCAACTTTGGTTGATCTAGGCAAACCCTTGTTAAATTTTGCAAACTCCAGGGTGATGGTGTCATGGTTGGGATTCGAACCAGCAACCCTTTTTGCTGCTAGGTGAAAGTGCTAACCACTACACCACTGTGCTGCCCAATAGATGTGCCGCTTTACCTGCAAACTAAGGGGACCCGCCAGACACTATATTTAAAGGAATTTTTCATTTTATTTGTTTTACTTTAAGCATCGTTAAATCACTGATCATTTAAAAATGATCTTTTTTAAAAACTTTTTTGCATTGATTCATGTCCCCCAGAGCAGTACCCAGATCCCCATACCCTTTGTATGCCCAATAACTTGAATATAAGCCTTCAAAATGGACACTTTTGATTTTTCCAGTTCGGGTCCAATAGACTTTAATTGAGTTTGTTGCTGAGCTCCAAACTTTTGTAATGTTCGAAAGTTCCGGCACGATCCGAACCAGGGGGTGTTCAGCCCATCTTAACTTGCAAACACCTTGTATGTGGCATATGTGTATACTGTATATGAATTTTGAAATATATGGTAAGAAATCACCATAATACACAGATGATAAAACAGACTATAAACAAGGCAGGCCAACATTTAATACAAAAAAGACTTTAATGGGGATCGTTGTTCGGCTCCAACTGTTTGCGATGTTCAAAATTTCTGTCGCGAACGAAACAGGGAGGGTGTTCGACCCATCTCTCTCTCTCTCACTATATATATATATATATATATATATATATACACAGTACAGTATATACACTGTATATTTTATACTGTACTGTATGTTTAGACAAATCTCTCAATGCAAATATTTTTTATGAAATAAACTTTCAATGGTGTCCCATACAGTATATACACTGTATATTTTATACTGTACTGTATGTTCAGGCAAATCTCTCAATGCAAATATTTCTTATGAAATAAACTTTCAATGGTGTCCCAACATTTGGTCTGGTGCCTTTATTTCTCTTAGGCCTCATGTATAGGGATGAGCCGAACACCCCCCTGTTCGGTTCGCACCAGAACCTGCGAACGGACCGAAAATTCGCACGAACGTTAGAACCCCATTGACGTCTATGGGACTCGAACGTTCGAAATTAAAAGTGCTCATTTTAAAGGCTAATTTGCATGGTATTGTCCTAAAAAGGGTTTGGGGACCCGGGTCCTACCCCAGGGTATCGATGCAAAAAAAACTTTTAAAAACGGCCGTTTTTTCGGGAGCAGTGATTTTAATGATGCTTAAAGTAAAAAAAAAAAAAAAGTTAAATATTCCTTTAAATATCGTACCTGGGGTGTGTCTATAGTATGCCTGTAAAGTGGCGCATGTTTCCCGTGTTTAGAACAGTCCCTGCACAAAATCTCATTTTTAAAGGAAAAAATCTCATTTAAAACTGCTTGCGGGTTTAATGTAATGTCGGGTCCTGGCAATATGGATGAAAATCAGTGAGACAAACGGCATGGGTACCCCCCAGACCATTTCCAGGCCCTTTGGGTCTTGTATGGATATTAAGGGGAACCCCGCACCCAAATTAAAATAAGGAAAGGTGTGGGGCCACCAGGCCCTATATACTCTGAACAGCAGTATACAGGCGGTGCAAACAAGACAGGGACTGTAGGTTTGTTGTTAAGTAGAATCTGTTTGTAATTTTTAACGGGTACATTTTTAACGTGTTTCGTTCCAGCCAAAAAATCTTTTTTAAGCTTTTTGGAAAACATAGGGAAGGGTTATCACCCCTGTGACATTTGTTTTGCTGTCTTTCCTCCTCTTCAGAAGATTTTACCTCACTTTTTGTCCCAATGACAAATGTTTTTTGAAAATTTGGGTTTTTTTGTGGAACAAGGATTGGAAAGCATCAGTGGAAAGGAGAAATGTTTTTCCCATATTAACTCTTACAGGAGAGAATTTCCCTTCCTAGGGGTAGATTTCATCTCACTTCCTGTTGTCTACTTCCGTTTGCAAGTAGGAGTCGTTTGTAAGTTAGATGTTTGAAAGTAGGGGCCTGCCCTATATACTCAGCAGAAATTTGGGCCTTAGGTGTTGTTGTAGCCACAACACTGTAAGCCCTCACAGGGCTTACAGTGAAATATTAGATCAAGAATTGTAATTACATGCCCCTGTTGAACAAGGGCAGAAAAATTGGGCCTTTGGTGGTGGTGGGGGTGGTGCTGGTGCCACAACACTGTCCTCGCTCGCTCTTGGTGGGTGCAGAAATGGGCCCTGCTGTGAAATATTAGATCAAGAATTGTAATTACATGCCCCTGTTGAACAAGGGCAGAAAAATTGGGCCTTTGGTGGTGGTGGTGCCACAACACTGTAAGTCCTCACTCACTCTTGGTGGGTGCAGAAATGGGTCCTGCTGTGAAATATTAGATCAAGAATTCTAATTACATGCCCCTGTCGAACAGGGGCTGTAAAATTAGGCCTTAGGCACTGGTGCTGGTGCCACAACACTGCAACCCCTCACAGATACTCTAGTTGGAACGCAGAAATGAGCCCTGCTGCAAAGTATTGCATCAAAAATTGTAATAACACGCCCCTGTTAAACAGGGGCTGAAAAATTGGGCCTTAGGCACTGGTGCTGGTGCCACAACACTGCAACCTCTCACAGATACTCTAGTTGGAACGCAGAAATGAGCCCTGTTGCAAAGTATTGCATCAAAAATTGTAATTACACGCCCCTGTTAAACAGGGGCTGAAAAATTGGGCCTTGGGCACTGGTGGTGGCACCCAGAACCAAAAATGTTCTTACAAGCTATCAGCGTGATGATTGAGGAGGAAGAGGATAATTACTCAGGGATAGTCACTCAGCATCAGCATAGGCAGTGTTTGAAGGGATCTGAGATTTCAAAAAAAATTATTCGGTTACATCAGCATCAGGTGCTTGGTAGCTGGTGGTGATCCAAGACTGATTCATTTTTATGAAGGTCAGTCGATCGACCGAGTCGGTGGACAGACGCACCCTGTGATCGGTTACAAAGCCTCCAGCAGCACTGAATGTGCGTTCCGAAAGAACGCTGGATGCAGGACAGGCCAGTAGCTCAATTGCATACTGTGCAAGCTCTGGCCAGTGATCCATCCTCAAGACCCAGTAACCCAGAGGATTTTCAGTGGGAAAGGTGTCCAAGTCAGATCTTGCCCCTAGGTATTCCTGCACCATGTAAAACAGACGCTGGTGATGGTTGCTGGAACCGATCATACCTTGGGGCTGCGGACCAAAAAATTGTCTGAACGCATCGGTCAGATGGCCACCTTCTCCACCGCTCCTTCTTTGACTGACCGAAGCCTCAGCAACACGTTGTCCAGAAACAGGAGTTTGTAACCTCCCTGTCTCTGGGAACACGTTGCACAGACCTTTCTGCAAGGCCTCCCGAAGATGTTTCATCCTCTGCTCCCTCTGCGATGGCAAGATAAGGTCCACAACCTTACCCTTGTAACGTGGATCAAGGAGGGTTGCCAGCCAGTATTGGTCCTTCTCCTTGATACCACGAATACGAGGATCCTTACGCAGGCTTTGCAGGATCAGGGAGGCCATGCAGCGTAGGTTTGCTGAGGCATTCGGTCCGGAGTCCTCTGGGTCACTAAGGACCCCTTAAAGACTGCTGCTGATGCTGAGTGCCAGGCTCCACCTCCATACTGACACAATCTTCCTCCTCGTCCTCTTCCTGTGTGATCGGCGGGCACGCAGGAACACTGTCTGGATAAAGGGGGCCTTGAGAGCTAAGGAAGTCCTCCTCTTCCTGCCTCTGTTCTGCCTCAAGTGCCCTGTCCATTATTCCACGCAGCGTGTGCTCCAACAGGTGGACAAGGGGGACAGTGTCACTGATGCATGCACTGTCACTGCTCACCATCCTCGTGGCCTCCTCAAATGGTGACAGGACAGTGCATGCATCCCTGATCATGGCCCACTGGCGTGGGGAAAAAAACCCAAGCTGCCCTGACCCTGTCCTGGTGCCATAGTCGCACAGGTACTCATTTATGGCCCTCTGCTGCGTGTGCAGCCGCTGCAGCATGGCCAACGTTGAGTTCCACCTGGTGGGCGTGTCACAGATTAGGCGGTTCTTGGGCAGGTTAAACTCCTTTTGGAGGTCCATCAGCCGAGCACTGGCATTATATGACTGGCGGAAATGCAAACAGACTTTCCTGGCCTGCCTCAGGACATCCTGTAAGCCCGGGTACCTGCCCAAGAACCGCTGCACCACCAAGTTAAGGACGTGAGCCAAACAGGGCACATAGGTCATTTGTCCCTGTCGGAGGGCAGAGAGGAGGTTGGTGCCATTGTCACAAACCACCATTCCTGCCTTAAGTTGGCGTGGTGTCAATCACCTCTGAACCTGCCCCTGCAGAGCTGACAGAACCTCTGCCCCAGTGTGGCTCCTGTCCCCCAAGCACACCAGCTCAAGCACCGCATGGCATCTTTTGGCCTGCGTACTTGCGTAGCCCCTTAAACGGCTACGGAGCACCGCTGGTTCCGAGGACAAAGCACAGGAAGAGGCCATGGAGGAAGAAGAAGAGGAGGGGGTGGAGGAGAGAGGTGTGTCACAATCATTAGCATTTTGGAGGCGTGGTGGCGGAACAACCTCCAACACTACTGCACCTTGTCCTGCATCCTTCCCAGCTGCCAGCAGAGTCACCCAATGCGCCGTGAAACTTAGGTAACGTCCCTGTCCATGCCTGCTGGACCATGAGTCAGCGGTAATATGCACCTTACCGCTGACCGCCCTGTCCAGCGAGGCATGGACATTGCCTTCCACATGCCGGTAGAGAGCCGGAATCGCCTTCCGTGAGAAAAAGTGGCGTTTGGGTACCTGCCACTGAGGAACCGCACATTCCACAAACTCACGGAAGGGGGCAGAGTCTACCAACTGAAAAGGCAGCAGTTGAAGTGCTAGCAATTTTTCCAAGCTAGCATTCAACCGCTGGGCATGTGGATGGCTGGGAGCAAACTTCTTTCGGCGGTGCAGCAGCTGGGGCAGGGAAATTTGCCTGGTACAATCTGACGTCGGTGTACCAAAAGCAGATTGCCCACAAGTACTTGGCTGTGACACACCTAATTCTACACCTTAATTCCTCTCAGTGCAGGTCTCAGAGAGGACTGAAGGTATAGTGGGGTTGGAGATCTCAGCTGATGAGGAGCAAGGAGAGGTCCTCTTTGTTCTTTGGTGTGGGTCTTTTAGATACACTTGCCAACGAACTGCATGGCAGGTCAACATATGTCTGGTCAAGCATGTGGTACCCAAGCGGGAGATGTTTTGGCCACGCGAGATACGCTTGAGACATATGTTGCAAATAGCAGCGGTGCGATCTGATGCACTCGTCTCAAAAAAGGCCCACACCAAATAACTTTTTGAATAACGCGCAGAGACTGCAGCGCCCTGCACATGTGGAGCTTTGGGGTGTGATGCAGTCAAGGTGCTGCCCTTAGGCTGGCCCCTGGAGGGCATCCTGCCTCGTTGGTGATGTGCCGCCTCCTCCTCCTCCTCTCTCCTATCAGGCACCCACGTTGAGTCAGTGACCTCATCATCCCCTCCCTCCTCATCACTGGAGCAAACCTGGCAGTATACTGCAGCAGGGGGAGCATGACTGCCAGATTGCTGTCCTTCTTGGGCACCCCTCTGTCCGTGCTCACGTTACTGCCTTCATTGAGCTCAGTGTCATCATCAGAGCCTTCCAAACGCTGGGCATCCTCCTGGAGCATGTACCCAACACTGTGGTCAAACAGTTCGAGGGACTCCTCAGGAGGACATGGTGGGGCTAGGGAAGGAGTCACTGATGACATTGAGCCAAGGAAAGAGGCCGCTGCTTTGCCAGACAAAGTACCCTTGGCATGGATGAGAGAGGATGAGGAGGATGAGGACGGCTTGGTCATCCACTCGACCAAGTCTTCCGCATGTTGCGGCTCAGCAAAATCAACTGCCTGCCTGTAGTATGAGAACACCACCAACCTTCTACAGGTAGCTTTAGCTGAACACTGTGCAGAGCTCGCAAAAAACTAACTTGTAGCTTTTTTAGCTGCCTGCGGTAGTGATAGGATCAGGAAAACACCACCAACCTTCTACAAGTAGCTTTAGCTGAACACTGTGCAGAGCTCGCAAAAAAATAACTTGTAGGTTTAGCTGGACTCTGTGAGGAGGACGCACCACACCAACTTGTAGTTTTAGCTGAACACTGTGAGCAGAACGCACCGCACTAACTTGTATATTTAGCTGAACACTGTGAGGTGGACGCACCGCACTAACTTGTAGTTTTACCTAAACACTGTGAGGTGGACGCACCACACTAACTTGTAGTTTTAGCTGAACACTGTGAGCAGGACACACAGCACTAACTTGTAGTTTTAGCTGTACACTGTGAGCAGGACGCACCGCACTAACTTGTAGGTTTAGCTGAACACTGTGAGGTGGACGCACCACACTAACTTGTAGGTTTAGCTGAACACTGTGAGCAGGACGCACTGCACTAACTTGTAGCTTTAGCTGAACACTGTGCAGAGGTCTTACTACACTAACTTGTAGGTTTAGCTGAACACTGTGAGCAGGACGCACAGCACTGACTTGTAGTTTTAGCTGAACACTGTGAGCAGGACGCACCGCACTAACTTCTAGGTTTAGCTGAACACTGTGAGGTGGACGTACCCCACTAACTTGTAGTTTTAGCTGAACACTGTGAGCAGGACGCACTGCACTAACTGTAAATAGTCTAGCTGCCTGACTGTGGTACTAATAGGATCAAAAGAACACCAGCAATTTTCTTCAGGTAGCTGTAAATACTGTAACAAGACAAGCCTGCCTGTCAGTAAGAGGATAACAGGAACGGATCTAGCTGAACACTGTGAGCAGGACGCACCGCACTAACTTGTAGGTTTAGCTGAACACTGTGAGGTGGACGCACCACACTAACTTGTAGTTTTACCTGAACACTGTGAGCAGGACGCACTGCACTAGCTGTAAATAGTCTAGCTGCCTGACTGTGGTACTAATAGGATCAAAAGAACACCAGCAATTTTCTTCAGGTAGCTGTAAATACTGTAACAAGACAAGCCTGCCTGTCAGTAAGAAGATAACAGGAATGGATCTAGCTGAATACTGTGAGCAGGATGCACTGCACTAACTTGTAGCTTTAGATGAACACTGTGCAGAGGTCTCACTACACTAACTTGTAGGTTTAGCTGAACACTGTGAGCAGGACGCACAGCACTAACTTGTAGTTTTAGCTGAACACTGTGAGCAGGACGCACCACACTAACTTCTAGGTTTAGCTGAACACTGTGAGGTGGACGTACCCCACTAACTTGTAGTTTTAGCTGAACACTGTGAGCAGGATGCACTGCACTAACTGTAAATAGTCTAGCTGCCTGACTGTGGTACTAATAGGATCAAAAGAACACCAGCAATTTTCTTCAGGTAGCTGTAAATACTGTAACAAGACAAGCCTGCCTGTCAGTAAGAAGATAACAGGAACGGATCTAGCTAAACTGAATACAGTGTATATATATATGCAACACCTGGGATGCATATATATACACAATACACTGTAAGTGCAGCTAACTGACTGACTGTTCTGCCTAATCTATCTAACTCAAATCAAATGACACTGTCTGTCTCTCTCTCGCTCTATCTATGAACGCCGGAACACACACTACACAGGGCCGCTGTGCAGGTGGCCTTATATAGTGTGGGGCGTGTGCTAAATCCCCTGAGCCATAATTGGCCAAAGCCTCCTTGGCTTTGGCCAATTACGGCTCTCTGTTCAGACGGCGCTGTGATTGGCCAAGCATGCGGGTCATAGTGCATGCTTGGCCAATCATCAGCCAGCAATGCACTGTGATGCCGCAGTGAATTATGGGCCGTGAACGTCCCATATCGTTCGCAATTCGGCGAACGGGCAAACAGACGATGTTCGAGTCGAACATGGGTTCGACTCGAACACGAAGCTCATACCTACTCATGTACACTGCAGCTGATAAATGGAAATTTAGGCGTTTTTTTTCAGCAGCCCCTGAACTCTCCTCTATGTTATCTTATGGGTACACTCAGGCGTTTATAGTAGTTTGGGGGGGGGGGGGGGGTTGGGGGAGCAGAGAGGGAGAGTTTTCTCGTCCATTGGTAGGGTGTACTGATCTGAAAAATCTGTTATCTGTATAAAACGCTTCTGAACACAAACGCTCATGAACGCTGCAAAATGCCCATAAATGCGGCATGTAAAAGTGATTTTTAAACGTCAGTTACTACCTGTCAAGTTCCAGAAGAGGTCATCAAATGTCCTGTGTACATGAGTTGTTGTGTTATGTTTCTTAGGTTTCTTTGTCAGGCAGTTTACAATATTAGATAGAAGAAATTTAGAAATTTATGTGTAAACGCAAAATTACAAATCCTATCTTCCTGGCACACATGAGTGATAAAGGTTGTTGTAAAATGTATCAATTAATACAGCATGATCAGGACCTGGGAAGGTTTTTTGAAGAATCAAAATGCAATATGCAGTTAAGTAGTCCTGACACAGTGCACAACTTATGCTGCCCATAGATGTATTGAAATTTGCCTTGAACAGCAGGTACTGGTTGAATTTTGATCCATAAATGGGCACTGTGACTGTACAGAAGTTGATATACTGATCAACTTCTGTACAATGGTCCTGTTGGAAAATGTTCTCTTGATCAGCGCTGCAGGCTATAGACTGCAACTCTGATCTGTCTATTCTGAGGAAACACAAACACATACACAAAAGTAATGCCTCGGACACCCTCAGCACTGGCTTACCGTGTAAGGGGATGGGGGAATGCATTTAGTAATTGGACAAGATTCTCTAACATTTCAGGTCTCTGTCAGGAACGCCCTGTAACTAGGCAGATGAGCGTGTGCATTCGCAGGTGCGATCCTGTAGGTGCCCGCCTTACTGGGCATAGGCGTAAGCGCAGGACAGAGAGGTCTATCCAGCAAAGCCATCCTGTATGGACAATGCCTAGAGCCCCAGTTCCTGCTCACTCTATGCCTGTCAGCACTGCTCCAACCAGTTCAGGTTTCATCAATTCTGCATCTAGAGCTCCTGAACCCATGCGAATTGGGTTAATGCATCCTGCCATATTTTTCAAAGAGCATCTACATCGCCAACAGGGCAACTTGTGTCTATATTGTGGAGAAGCCGGCCATTACGTGTGTGCTTGTCCTGCAAAGATGCGTAAGTGTCCAGTTATGCCTCCTGCTCATCTGTCATCATTGTGTGCCCAGGCAACTCATCTAGCTCTTCTGCTTTCTTTCCAGCTTCCAAAAGGAACAGTTTCAGTCAATGCCATTATTGACTCTGGAGCATGCAGTTGCTTTATTGACCTGACTTTTGCTACCCAGCAACATATTCCTCTGCGACCAAAAGCACAAGGACTGTCTGTGTACCTGGCTGATGGCTCCTGTATCAAATCAAGATTAGTAACTTATGAGACACCTCCAATACCCGTAGTTACTCCTACCTAGCATAAGGAATTACTAAGCCTTGACATCATTACTTCTCCATTGTTTCCTGTCATCCTGGGCCTACCTTGGCTCCAAGCTCACATCCCCCAGATTGATTGGATTGCCGGAGAAGTCAATCACATTCCAATCACATTATTGCCAGGAACACTGTTTGCCTGAACCCCCCAATACCCCAGGAACACTGCTATGCATGGACTCTAATCAGGAAGTATGTCAGCCAGTGCCTGAGGTTTATGATAAATATCGCAATGTTTTCAGTAAACGGGGGGCTGACACTCTTCCTCTACATTGGCAATATGACTGTTCGATTGAACTGCGAATATTCCCACTTTATGAATGGGAACAAGAGGCATTAAAAGAGTGCAGTATGTTAACGAGAATCTAAAGAAAGGATTCATCTGTCCATCTACTTCTCCAGCAGGAGCAGGAATATTCTTTGTTGCAAAGTAAGACCAGTCGCTATGACCATGTGTAGATAATCGGGAACTAAATAAAATCATGGTTAAAAACCACTATCCCCTTCTTGTCAAGCCCAAACAATTCCAGAGGTTAAGAGCTGCAACTGTCTTTACCAAGTTGGATTTATGAGGAGCCTATAACTTGGTACGCAAATTGCCTTTCACACTAGGGTTTGCCACTTTGACTATCTGGTCATGCCCTTCGGCCTCTGCAATGCTCCAGACACTTTCCAGCATTTCATCAATGACGTCTTTAGAGACTTTTGGACATTTTTGTAATAGTATACCTGGATGACATCCTGATCTTCTCTGTATCCCTTGGCCTACATCGAGGACATGTCAAAAGTGTTCTTTCCCAACTCCGGAAACATAGACTTTATGCTAAACTTCAAAAGTGTGAATTTGAACATCAGAGTATTCATTTCTTGGGGTTGGTGATTTCCACAGCAGGAATCAAGATGTACTCTCAAAAGGTCTCTGCCATATTGGACTGGCCTGCACCTACAGATAAGAAGGGGGTGCTGCGTTTTGTAGGGTTTGCCAACTTCTATCGAAGATTTATTAAAGGTTTCTCTGCAATCATCACTCCCATTACACAGCTGACCAAACAGAACCTGTGATTCTGTTGGAATACTGAAGCACAAGATGCTTTCGAAGCTTTAAAAATCCTTTTTACCTTTGCCCCCATTCTCAGTCATCCGGATCCGGCATTACCCTATATCCTGGAAGTAGATGTCTCAGAAACTGCAATAGGGGCAGTTGTCTCGCAACACCAGGGTTTAAATGACTTTTTGATTCATCCCGTGGCCTTCTTCTCACGCAAACTCTCTCGAAAGAGGAATGGAGATATCTGTTGGAAGGCACAGCACATCCCATACTAATATATACAGATCACAAGAATCTGGAGCACCTATGTTCTGCCAAACACCTAAAGCCACGTCAAGCTCGATGGCTGCTGTTCTTTTCAAAGTTCTCATTCCACATTTCTTACCGACCTGGATCTAAGAACATCAAGCCAAATGCGTTATCACGTATGTATGATAACCCGAAGGAACCCTCAGTTCCAGGTACCATCTTGCCTGCAGGTAACTTTTTGTTATTACAATCTGATCTGCTTTCACAAAGGATTCTGCTAAAGTTATGTGAACTCTTGCTCTGTCTGTACTCGAAGTAAAACTGCAATAAGTAGAGCATGCAATTTACTCAAACTTTTACCTGTCCCTGATAGACCATGAAAAATTATCTCTATTGACTTTATTGTAGAACTCCCACTCTGAGGGATGTACAGTGATCTTCGTAGTGGTGGGTCAATTATCCAAGATGGTCCACTTTCTGCCTTTAAAGAATACCCTATCTGCCATGGAGACTCCCCGTGTGTTTATTAAGGAGATCGTGAGGTTCCATGGAATCCCTGTAAACATTGTATCTGACCGAGGGGTGCAGTTCACGTCACGCTTCTAGAGGGCCTTATGTGAGGTTCTAAAGATTGTGTTATCCTTGTCTTCAGCTAACTACCCTCAAACTAATGGGTAAACTGAGAGAACAAACCAGACACTCAAACTCAATCGTTATTGCCTTTAGCAGAATTTGCTTGTAATGTCAGTCATTCAGCCATAGGACAATCTCAGTTTTTTGCTAATTATGGTTTTCATCTGTCATTTCTGCCTGACTTTGTTTCTAAATCTACAGTTCCAGCTGTTCAGAGCACAGTGGATTTCCTTAGCCGCAACAACAAGGTACTACAAAAAGCAGTAACAAAGGCACAAGCGAACAACAAATGAGCATTCGACAAGAAAAGGAAAGGGGAGCTGAGTCTCCAGTTGGATGATCGAGTATGGCTATCCATGGCAAATCTCAGGTTGGCATGGCCGTCAAAGAAACTTGTGCCCAAGTTCATGGGTCCATTCCCTGTAAGAAGAAAACTTAATGAGGTATCATATGAATTATCTTTGCCAGACTCATTCAAGATTCACCCTGTATTCCACGTTTCACTGTTTATATCTGATCCTCTGTGTATGACCTAGCTTGTCTGACCCTTCGCCAGTCTTCTGCCATCCAGCTCTGTGTAGCTCCAGTGGCATTGTCCTGCATCCGCAGCATAACTGCATCCGCTGTTCCTGCTGCCATCTGCTGCTCAGCGATCCAGTCCAGTCCTGAAACTCACCGGCTACTCAACTCTGCTGCTAATGGAGAATCTTGCAGACACTCTTACCTCGCTGCTCTCTTGCAGCCACTGTCACAACTCCAGTGGTCCTTGAGCCGGGGCTGTACAAGAGGTCTCTTTCTGCTCGTTAGGCTCTACCGGAAGGTACGTGACAGTCTCCCTCTGCTCAGAAGACTCAGACATCAGTTTCTGCTAGTAGTGACCCAGCAATAACGATTAGCTTGTCTTCCAGTCTGAATCCCTCAAATCCAGACAAATTAGGTGACTGTCATTTAATTTCTATGGGAACCCTGAATGAGAGTTGGTAATAGTAGAAGAAATTTTAATATTATTTTGGTCTGAAAAACAGACATTTCTGGCAAAGGATGCAATGGATTTAAAATTTTAAAATGTTTCCAGCAGAGAGTACAACTGAGGTAAATAATATCGGTGCAGAAAACGTACTTTTATTTAGATTACATGGGAAATATATATATGTATATATATATATATATGTATATATATATATATATATATATATATATATATATATATATATATATATATATATATATATATATATATTTATATATATATATATATATATATATATATATATATATATATGCTATGAGATAACGCATGCAAAAAACTAGTCGGACTTTGGAGACACGGGACAAAAATAAAAGAATATAAAATAATACACTTTATTTATTACCAAAAAACATTTAAAAAATGCATTATTAAAATCAATCATGATATATGTACCAAATGTACAAAATAATATGTGGAAGGTATAAAATGCAGTTCATAATCTTAGTAACCAGTAGGCAAGCAAGTCGGCATGGAAAATAGCCTCAAATTAAGCAATAATAAACTATTGTTTAAATTGAAATTGCCCTTTATTATGTTTCCAATTTTTTTCTTTTATATATTTATGGGCTGCTCATATGTAACTACAGCTCGTAATGAAGAGCCATGAGTTATTCTTGTCCTCTTGGTCTCCCTTTTGCCCTGGTGCCCACCCAGGGAGTACAGGTGCATATGCTCGCTCAGACAAGCAAAGAATATATATTTTTCATGCATGTTTAGACATATCTATATCTCTATCTATCTACCTATCTATCTATCTATCTATCTATCTATCTATCTATCTATCTATCTATCTATCTATCTATCTATCTATCTATCTATCTATCTATCTATCTATCTATCAATACTGAATTTTGCCAAATTATGTCCATTATATTTTGTTTTGTATATTTATGTAGCGATTTTTGTTAGTCTTTTTATGCATCCCATGCATCCTGAGGAAGCGGACATACAAAACTCGTTGACTCATTATGACTAGCTTGCACACTAGCTACAAACATTATGAACTGCATTTTGTACTTTCTATGTATTATCTTGTACATTTGGTACATTTACAATGATTGGTTTTAATAATGCATGTCTTTTATGCTTTTTGGTTGTAAATGTGTATTAAGTGTATTTATTTTATATTTTTTGAGATAGAATAAAAATATCCATATTCACTATTCTGTTGTAATTCTATTTTTTTCAATTGTGCCACGTTACAAAATGCTTAATACATTTGGTTAAAACAAATAGAAAAATGACACAATAAAGATATTATAAAATAAGATTAATAATTAGGATTCAGTCTTGTGTTCTCTACTTTTTTTGAACTGGTAAGTGGGATGTATTTCATTAATATTTCCTACACACTTTGTCTGTGTTCACAGTAATCGAAACTTCGTCTAGACTGAGTGACTACACATCATAATCCACGTAATATCAAGTAAACTCACAGTGAAACTGGATACCTAAACGTATCAGGCCTAGAAGGATTATGTTGACTGGAGGAACACTGTATTTTGGCTTTTTAGAATAAAGTTGTTTTCCAAAACAAAATGTTTGTTAAATCTGAATTAGGCAACACAAGCCTGTTGGAAATGCCAATTATCACTGGCAGCTAATTAGTGGATATTGTTATCCATTGTTAATGTTTGTTTGTTCGGTAGATGTAGTAAATATAAATTTCATTAAAAAAATTTAAATCCCCTCTCACTCTAAACACACATTCAGACACAAGCACACTAGGAACTAACATAAACTCTAGGTTTATGACATATAAATGTTCTTTGACTGAAAAAGATAACAGAAAAACAGAAGCATTGTGGGTCATGTCATACTATTAACTAATCATGCTATGTCTGAGGGCTTCTTGGGTGAAATGTTATAATTTAATCCTATTTAATGACATAATCCTACTTGGCAATTCAAGATTATTGATACCATTTGTTTTATTGAATCATATATAATCTGTATTTATTGTTGATCTGGTTCTGTTAACTGACACAAGAATCAAAGCTGCACATATGCAGGGTGTTCCCAGCTTCATGCACTTCTGATATGTGAGATGGACAAGCGTCCTCAGCATTTGGAATGAGAGAAGGAAGGCAGCAGTGAAGGAGGAATGTTTACAAATATGGCATTAACCTACAATACATAATAGTATATCAATGCTGTATTTTCACATGTTCTGTTTATATATACAGTATATGTCAATGTCCACTCAACTGTGAGACAACTATATTTATATATGTCAATGTCCACTCAACTATGAGACCACTTGTTTGGTAAATGGTGGCACCATGTTCATTTCCACACCTGTATAACATCATTGTTGGGTCACTTTCTTTTTCTTGTATACAGTAACTGGCAGTCAGTACAGAGAACATGTATGCACTCCTGAACAACGTACAAACACATTATGATTGCAGTCAAAAAGAGAATAAATGCAATGAAAGCATTTCAAATTATCTGTATTTGTTACATAGTAACATGGTTAAAGAGCTCCCCTACTGTGCTCCATCACCTGTGACAGATATGGATATTTATTCAGAAGTCTGTCTTGCCCTAATTAAGATTTTATTTTTGTTTTCTTAAATTTATTGTGAGGCACTGTCTGGCAGGATTGTGGGCAGAGTGTCACCTACCCATGGTGAGTGGTTCTAGATCTGATAACCTATATACAGAAAACAAACTTGTTGTTTTCTCAGAACCTGTTATGATTTCTGGAGCTCGTAGTCTTTGTAGAGCTTTGGATGGGGATAATAAGCCGCCATTCATGGGTCCACATCTTATTTGGTAGCCAAACATCGTTATTAGTCTCATCTGTGCACAGGCTTTTATATGTATTACTTGACTGGAGCTCAGAGTTCTTTCGCTTGTTCTCTTTCTGCTGTCGGAGCCTGCTGATGGGTGAAAAGGTTAAGTGTCAACAGAACACGAACAATGTATAAGCATCCTCTTCCCAACCACAAATGGACCCGCCCCTACTATCTGCTGCAGATTCCCTGGATCACGGAGATACCCAGGAAGCCACGATTACCCATCGTAATGTTGAAAGGAGGGAAGGGTAAAGGAGCCACAGCGGCCCAGGACAAACAGCATGGCGCGGATGCGGCTCTCCCACAGAGAACCATGAGGGGCAAAGAGAAATCAATAGAACAGGGAGCCAAGAGTAGGCTGCATCATCTTGCAAGACAACCCTGGGGACATTCTATATTATACCAAAAAAATGTCTGAGATGCAGGGACAGGAGGTGGTTGGAGCAGGTTTTGATCCGGCAGATTCACATGCAGACATTGCTACAGGGCAGGGAACAGGGGTGGATGCCATGTGATTGCCGGATTCTGAACACTTATCAGTTCAGAAAGATTGTACTGAGGATGAAGAACAACCTACATTAAGCCAGATCCTGCGGGTGGCACAAAAGTGTACAGCGTCTGTTAACAATGTGAACATCAGATTGGGGGGATTGACTGAGGAAGTGGCTCTTCTAAGGCAGGATATCCAAAAAATCAGTGAACGAACAATGGTCGTTGGGGGACGCATTAGCGATTTGGAGGATAAGCTGCCACCCTTGATCCATGAATCCCGATCCACTGCTCGCTTGGCGCATGACAACGGAGTTAAGGCCGATTACATTGAAAACAGACTGAGGTGTAACAATGTATAGTAAGGTTACTGGAGAAAGTAGAGGGCAGGGACCCTACTGTGTTTGTTGAACAATGGCTTCTAAATACTTTTGGTAAGGAGGCTTTCGCCCCCTTATTCGCGGTCAAAAGAGCCCACCGAGTCCTCACTAGAGCTTTGCCGGGTAATGCATCCCGGCCCATGTTGGCTTGCATTTTGCATTACTGTAATAGAGAAAAAGTGCTACACATGGCGTGAGAAAGGCCCAACATCCAATACAACGGTGTTTGGGTGTCATTCTACTCTGATTTTTCGGCAGAAGTGTAAAAACGCTCTAAATTTTTTGCTGTCAAACAACAGCTGCAGCGTTTGGGACTGCCCTATGCTATGTGATATCTGGCCTGTTTGTGAGTCACTGCTGAGGGACGGGCACTCTTCTTCGTTATCGCACCTGAGGAGGTGGCCTGGCTGGATATCCATGAGCCTGCAATGCGGCAAAGGTCCAGAAATGAACATGAACACTGAAGGCTGCATTGCTACTTAAAGACATGACAGGAGGATTTTCGTGGTTAAGTCAAAGTCTCCCTGGCCGGGGACGCGGTAAAAATAGTTTATGTTTCTGTATGCTCCACTTCAATGTTTCTAGGTAATGACTCTGTTTAGGTGCTATTTATCAAAACTGTGTAGTACTGCAGCTGGCAGGGACCAGTTCAGTTCTCAACTGAGTGTTTGAGGGCGCCAATGTGCTCCTATGGACTGATTTTTGTTCTTCTTTTCCAACTTCTTTTGCTGTTGGAGATGTCACGTGCAGTTATGGTATTTTTGGGTATACAGTTGTGCTCATAAGTTTACATATCCTGGCAGAATTTATGATTTCTTGGCCATTTTTCAGAGAATATGAATGATAACACAAAAACATTTCTTATACTTGTGGTTAGTGTTTGGCTGAATCCATTTATTATCAATAAACTGTGTTTATTTTTAAATCATAATGGCATCAGAAACTACCCAAATTACCGTGATCAAAAGTTTACATACCCTGGTGATTTTGGCCTGATAACATGCACACAAGTTGACACAAAGGGGTTTGAATGGCTATTAACCACTTCAGCACCGGAAGAATTTACCCCCTTCCTGACTGGGCCATTTTTTGCGATACGGCACTGCGTCGCTTTAACTGACAATTGCGCGGTCGTGCAACGCTGCAAAAAGGGTATATTGATTGGTTTGCGCACCTACAAAATAGGTTATTGATTTATTTACATTTAAGCGGAAAAATGTCATTTTGAAAAAACAGTTATCCAGTTCCTAGGGCTCATTATTTTTATGGAAGGGGTCGCAATGGACACGCAGAAAGTAAAAGCAATCTTGGAATGGCCGGCTCCCTTGGATAAAAAAGGAGTCCAGTGATTTGTGAGCTTTGCCAATTTTTACGATTTTTACAATTTTTTAAGATTTGTAAAGGGGTTCTCATCAGTCATTTCACCCATTACCCATCTGACCCTCCGACAAAGTCAGTTTCAGTGGCCCCAAGAAGCTCAAAAAGCCTTTGACTAACTCAAGAACCTGTTCATTTCTTCCCCAATACTGCAGCACCCAGACCCAGCTTTGCCCTACGTGTTGGAAGTGAATGCTCCAGAAACAGCCACGGGAGCGATCTTGTCCCAAAGACAAGGTCATAAGGCCCTTCTCCAAAGGCCCTGTGTCCTTTGCATCTCGGAAGTTGAGTCCATCAGAAAGAAACTACGATATGGGTGATAGGGAGCATTTGCTCTAGAAGAGTGGAGGTAGAGTGGGTACCATCCCATCATGATCTTCAAAAACTTGGAGTATCTTATTACAGCAAAACGTCTAAGACCCCGGCAAGCTCGATGGGCATTATTTTTCTCCAGGTTCAACTTTAATATCTCATACCGACCAGGCTCCAAGAATGTAAAAGCGGATGCACTCTCCCGGATGTTTCCAGAGGCCCCCAGACAACTGAACCCAGTACCATCCTGTCTGCACAAAACTTTATTTCTTATTCAACCTGACCTAAAGACTGCCATCAGACCGGTGTCCGGCCAGTGTAAAGAACCAGAGGTGTCTTCCTTGAAGAAGCAGGATGGTCTACTATGGTTTCACAATACAATATTTATTCCTCAGCAAGTAAGATTTCAAGTCTTAAAAACCTTTCATGATCACAAACTTGCAGGACATTTTGGAGTACAAAACACCTCTGAACTAATACAATGCCATTTTTGGTGGCCAGGTTGGAGACAAGACTGTAGGAACTATATCAATTCATGTATTACTTGCCAACGCAACAAGGGGTTAAACACCAAATCTTGGGGTCTATTAAGACCTTTACCCATTCCAGAACAGCCATGGAAGAAAATCTCTATGGATTTTATCCTTGACTTGCCCCCTTCTGAGGGGTTCACTACCATTCTGGTGGTAGTAGACCGCCTTTCAAAGATGCCACATTTTCTGCCCATGGTTGGCACTCCATCTGCTGTTGATACAGCGAATATATTCATCAAAGAGGTGGTTAGGCTCCATGGGGTACCAGATAACATCATATCAGATAGGGGAATGCAATTTACTTCCAGATTCTGGTGAATCTCTGCAAGTCCTTAAAAATTGAAGTCTGCCTTTCCTCAGCATACCATCCTCAAAGCAATGGCCAAACGGAGAAGACAAATCAAAATTTGGAACAATACCTTTGCTGTTTTCACACTTGCGCTCAAGACAACTGGACTTCTCTTCTCCCATGTGCAGAGTTCGCTTTCAATAATTCCATACATTGCCACCAAACAGTATCCTTTTTGGGCTTTTTTTTCACCCCTCCTTCCTTCCTGATTCTATTTCTGAAGCTTCAGTCCCTGTGGTACAGGATCGAATAAATTGAATTCAAACCAATTTTCAACAAATCTGGGAAGCCATGCAGAAGGCCCAAGATAGCTACAAAAAATACCATGTCAGGGGAAGGAGGAGCAACCCGGCTTTCAAAGTAGGGGACAAGGTTTGGCTATTCGCCATCATTCTTAATTTGCCGTGCCCATCACGGAAATTAGGCACAAAATTCATCGGCCCTTTCAAGGTCAAGAGAATGGTGAACCCAGTGGCTTTTGAATTAGCACTACCTAGCGCCTACAAAGCGCATCCTGGGTCCCCAGCCCCTTTTCGTGAGGAGAGGAGTTGCCACCTCTCCAAGTTGTGATTGAGGGCAAAGCTGAGTTTGAAGTGGAGGCTATAAGGGACTGTAGAAAGAAGGGAAGACATGTTCAGTACCTCATAAAATGGAAGGGGTACCCTCCAGAAGATAACTCTTGGGAACCCTCAAGTAATGTACACGCCCCATGACTGATACAAGCCTTGCACAAGAGATACCCAGGAGCCCTGACCAGGTTGGGCATCCGAAGGCTGCCCCTTGGTGGGGGGCACTGTCAGAGAAATACCAGAAGCCTGAATTGCTCTTATCGACATTTTCCTGCACGCATGCGCGGTAGAATAGCGCTTCGGTGCATGTGGGTGCGCGATACAGCGGGACGGCGCGAGCACATGCGCGATGGGGTGCACATAACGTGAATCCCTTGCTGGCCTATAAAAGGCTGCTCAGTCCCATGCTAAATTGCTGGATTGTCTCTCAGCTTCCTGTGTTCTGCCAGGTTCTGCATCCTGTTACCTTGTGATTATCTGTTGTGACCCGGATTGACCCTGACCTGCTCTGATCTCTCTACAGCACTTTGACCCCGGCTTGCCTTAAGGACTCTGCTTATACCTGCATATTCCCTGTGATTGTATAAGGACTTCCTACTGTCTCATCTGCCTGACCACCAGTGTATTACCTCGACTACTTATACGGACTTGCTTCTGTTTCTATTACTTGATTACCTGTGTTTGACCCCGGCTCTCTCCATGGATTCCTCTACAACTACCACTTGCCTGACATGTAAAAGGGATCAATTGGACTAACTTTATACACACATCATAGAGTTTAGTAGGCTACAAAAGAAACAAAAAGCAGGGAATTTACGTAATAATATATTAGAAGGGTATGGGTATATACCAGTAGTTAAAATGGCGGATAACCACTTCCGGTACAGGGAGATGAATGATTGGTCTAGAGTATTAGGATTAAACTATAAAAGCAGTGACACATTCACAATCAAGCAGCTTCCTGATGACGCGTAGAGGCTGCTAGGAAATACACGCTACGTCACAACGTCACTTCCGGCCGGACGAAAGCGAGGTCTGAACCGCAAACAGTGTACCAAGCGGGAGCGAGGCTTGCACTGCACGCTGGTGGAGGGAACACTGCGCCGGTATCTCCACATCTTTATCCATTCAAACTGCTGGATTAGCTTGGTGCCGGCCCAAGGGCACCTAAAGCATGTGAATTTATAGTCTTTTTTTATATGATTTTAGTAAACAGTGTTAGCATATTGCGCTATGACCACTGTCTGTTGTCTTTTATGAGGACGGATTTATTTGCTTATTACTGCATTGGGGTCAGCATACAACAAGCAGCAAAGTGGAATGGCTATCCATAAATGAACCAAAGGCACATATATACCATTATCTGGTGAGTGGCCAATCCATGTGGTGGTGGTGTTGTCACTGGAGTGGTGAAGAAGTCACATTTTTTTGCACGGATTTAAGAATAGGAGCACTGAAAACAGCACAGGCAGAGTGGGAAGCCCACACCGGGATCCAAGCCTCTACTTGTACATTATATTTAATGGACTGTATGTAATAATATCAATGCACAACAGTTTTTTGGTAGTGTTACTATGGAATAGTGGATTTGTTTTTGATTTTTGTTTTTTGTTTATATCACATACATGATTCATTTAGGTAGACTGTTGTATTTGGTTTAAAGTATTGGAGGTAGCGCAGTCAAACACTAGGTGACTGTGCACTGCTGGAGGGCTTCGTGTTAAGATAAGTTTCACATAATGTGCTAGTATGCAATGCATACTAGCACATTATGACATTGCCGTGCAGGTGTAAAACAAATGGTTTACTACAGCTTTAAGCCCTATCTATAACTTTTTTATTAGATCATAATGTGGAACTGTATCAAATGCTTTGCTGAAATTAAGATCTGTCCAGAGCACCACCCTGCTCAAAACATTAGTGATATAGTCAAAAATGTAAATCGGATTAGTCTGACATGATTTGCCTTCAGTAAAGCCATGATGCCTTGGGTCCAGCAAATTGTGTATTTTAAAGTGATCAATGACCCTTCTATTTAGGAGTGAGTCCCTTAACTTGATTACAACAGATGTTACACTCACTGGCATGTAATTGCCACCTTCTACCTTACTTCCTTTCTTGTGAACAGGTACAATATTAGCTGTCTGCCAGTCATGGGGAACTTCCTCTGTTAGAAGGGATTCATTAACAAGATCAGTTAATGGTCCAACAACAATATCTCTGGGATGTATACCATCAGGACCCATTGCATTATTGATCTTTAACTAAGCCAATTTTCCTGCTATGTCTGTCTCTAGAAATCCTGAAAATGAACAGTAATTACTAGAACCAATATGATCCCTCAACTTGTCATTAATTTCTGAGAAGACTGAATGGAAGTAATTGTTTCAACAGGTTATTATAATCTTCAGTTTGTCCTGGAGGTCTGTATACTACACCAATTGTAAGGGAAGATCCCTCTCTGGTTGGAAGGGAGACCCAGAGGGTTTCAAGTACTTAATTAGCTTTTTAAAATAATGTTACAAATGACATGACAAACACTCCTATCAATTGCTGTATTTTAATACCAGAAACTTAACTGAATAAACTACTCCATCAGCAAAGTCCTTAGCAACACACACCCTCACATTTTTTTTACACTGCTGGGGACAGAAAATCTCTAGTTCACACCTGAATCGCACAGGTTCATGGTCCGAGTTCCTGTGAGATTCCTGTGTTCAATGTGGTGAGATTTACAGCCCATTCATTTGAATGGGCTGAAATTACACTGGAGCACACCAAAAGTAATGCATGCACTACTTTTCAAAAACACACTGCACCGGATTGCATGGTACTGCAGTACCATCTATTCCAGTACAGGCAAACTGCACTGTGTTTGGGGGGGGGGTTAGGAATACATTGACACCTGCAGTAGATAGCAGACTTAAATCAATGGTGCCAAGGTATACAACAACATTGAAATTGTACTCTTGACACAATTTAAAATGCACCTTTTATCTGCTCTGACAGTAGCACCAATTAAACCTTTGACTTCCAATAGAAAACCAAAATGCTACAGTTGTCACTAGAACAGGAGGTTAGAGTAAATCTTCCAATGGGGACATTTGTTCTAGTGACAACTGTCTAAGCAGGTAATTCCCTTCAATTTGTATCGATTTGTTCGCATGTGCATTTAAGTTAGGGGGAAATCTCCCCAGTGGAACCCAGGCAGGAAAGAAATAAACTGACAAGGGTTTTAACCCTTCTCAGAAAAAAAAAAGTTATGGCTACAGTAAATGTACATTTTATCACAATGTAAATGATAACCAGAATTCATAGTTAGATTTTTTATTTGTTACACATAACAATACCCAATGAGCAACATTGTTTTTTACATTGGTTTTAATAACCATTTTGATTCAGGAAATTCTTCCACATTTAACTTTTTCCTTCCATATATTTTAATGCTGATCAGGTGCACAACCACCATATGTGTAATTCAATGCCTGCAGATACATCTGAGGCTTTGAATAGAAATATTCAAAACTATACCATGGTGGTCTACCGGTCTACATCCTCTACTCCCTGGAATAGGAAAAAGCAATGGATATGAAAGAGAACATCCCTTTGCTTGATTTTACTAAGAGGGCTTAATCAATGTGCCAAAATTTCTTCTAAAATATTTTTCATGATGTCAGGGGATTTTGACATGTAATACTATGCAAGAAACATTTACACACTGTAAGATTTCACTTGTTATTAGTCCTTTTAAAGTGAAATATATATGTATTAAAATACCCATGTGGCTGTGAAAATCACAACCAGATTGATTTCTATATTATTGTAACATTTCAGCATCAACTGCAACTGAAATATGAAAGAGACTGAGACAGCTGATAGCCTGCGTTCTCTGCTATGTATTACTGTAGATATTACGAGCTGAACAAAGTAGACCATGCAAAGCCAAATTATTTTCTTTGGAAATTAAAGCGGGGGTCCACCCACACCGTCAAAAAAAAAATTAAAAGCCAGCAGCTACAAATACTGCAGCTGCTGACTTTTAATACATGGCCACTTACCTGTCCCAGGGTCCAGCGATGTCGGCAGGCGACGCCGAGAACCCGCTCGGTTCTCGGCAGCTGCCGCCGCCATCCTAGGTGAGGGAATCAGGAAGTGAAGCGTTGCGGCTTCACTTCCCGGTTCCCTACTGCGCATGCGCGAGTCTCGCTGCGCATCCCAAGTGGTCCCCGCTCTCTCCTGGGAGCTGTGTGTTTCCCAGGAGACAGCGCGGTGGGGACGGGAAGAGGCGTAGACTCCCATGGGAGTTTATG
This sequence comes from Aquarana catesbeiana, assembly GCF_042186555.1. Classification (NCBI taxonomy): domain Eukaryota; kingdom Metazoa; phylum Chordata; class Amphibia; order Anura; family Ranidae; genus Aquarana; species Aquarana catesbeiana. Next base: position 446,300,030 of record NC_133326.1, on the reverse strand, counting down.
CCGGAAGTGGGTGCAAATACCTGTCTTAGACAGGTATCTGCACCCCCCTCCCCCCTGAAAGGTGTCAAATGTGACACCGGAGGGGGGGAGGGTTCCGAAAAGCGGAAGTTCCATTTTTGTGTGGAACTCCGCTTTAAGTTCCTTATCTAAAGAACATCTAAAATGGTGCATTCATTAGCAATTACATACATAAGAGTGAACTTTACATTTACGATTTTTCTCCTAAAATGTTACTAAACCCGCAACAGTAGTCTGTATATGCAGTAAAACATGCTTGTTATGCCCTGTACACATGACTGGTTTTGCCGTCGGAATAAACTCTGAAGGTTTTTCCGACGGAATTCTGACGGAATTCCGCTCAAGCTGTCTTGCATACACATGGTCACACCAAATTCTGACCATCCAGAACGCGGTGACATACAACAACTACGACGGGACTAGAAAACGGACGTTCAATAGCCTGTAGCCAATAGCTTCCATCTCGTACTTGCTTCAGAGCATGCGTTATTTTTGGTACGTCAGAACAGCATACAGACGAGTGGTTTTTTGATGTGAGGAGGAGCTGGCCGCCGGGGGACCCCAGAAGAGGATGATCAAGGCCACACTGTGCAAAATGAACTGCACAGTGGAGGTAAGTATGACATGTTTGTTATTTAAAAAAAAAATCTTAGCTTTACAATCACTTTAACTATGAAAAAAGGAGTATTTTTAACAACATGATTTTTTAATCTTGACCATAATAAATAAACAAAATAAACACAAAAGTACAATATATTCCTTATAAGATTTATGAATAAAGATAAGCTTGGGTATCCTCGGAACTCATCTTTGGATGAACTCCAAACTTGCACACTTTTTTAACTCCAATGAGTTGTGGGCTGGGTTATTCTAGTCCAGTACATGGAGCTGAGTGAAACTAGGGGGAGGGCCACCATGACTGGGGCCTGCAGAAGAGGCGGAGTATTAGTGGGTGATTTTGATATGCTGCAGTCTGCTTAGCAGATTGAAGAGTTCAAGGCAGAGGGTGTGTCCTGTAGTGGGTAGAGGAGGGGGGTGTTGAAATAGTACAACAGAAAAGTTGCTTAGAAACAGACTATCTACTGCATATGCATTATGCAGTAAGCAACAGGTGGCGATGTAGTATTATAGTGTATATTTATGTTATCTATGATATAACAGGATGTTTGTCTATCCACTCTCTATGTACTTGGATGCTCCTGGTTCCTGTGTTCATGTTTCTCCATTCTGTAAAGACATGCATTAAAATATATTACTGCATACAACAAACTTCCAGTATGATTTCAATACTCTGCTAACAGGGGGATCGTATCACAGCTCAGTCAGAGCTCATCACAGCATCAGACAATTTTCTCCTTTGTTCCCAGACTTCACCTGTAGGAAGAACAAAAGGTTGGTGATTTGGACAACATGCTGTCCCAGCTTATAGCTGTGGCTGTGGCCAGAGGCCCTGAGTGGCTACAAGACAAACTATCAGACTTATTGCAGGAGCCCAGGCAATGGGCCCTCTTATAGTCACCCACATGCTAGTGCTAGGAGGTCTAGGCCTTCTGCAAGCTTCATTCATGAGTCTGGGAGCCCCTCGAGGGACCCTCTGACCCCACCAGCCAGACGCATGCCTGCTTCCCCTGGTGTGCTAGGGAGGAATCCCTGTCTACGGTGAACCCAGGGCGGGAGTGTTTTCATCTGGCACCTAATTATCTGCCTTCACACCTTCGCAGTATGGATGGTGCGGCTGGCTATACAGGCTCCCTGCCTGTGTCTAGTGCGGCCCAGCATGGGAGTGGCAGAATGCCATGTGCCGGCCATGTCCCAGGAGCGGCCAGGGCACCCAGTGACAGAAGATGCGGATGGCAGCTTTCCCCTGTGTCCAGGCATTGCAGAGCGTGTGCTGCGGCTGGAAGGAGGCGGGCATCGGCTGGTGAGGCTTTCTCCACCCCTCACAGAGCCCAGCATGGGAGTAGGAGAGAGAGCACTCGGGGGTTCCGGTGCAGTGGCGACTGCTGACATCATGAGTGGGTGCCCGCCAGACTCTGGGGTCAGCAACTGCACCCTGGAGCCTGCTGAGGGGAGAGAGCGACAGTGCGGCTTGGTGAACAGAGCCAGTCTAAAGGGGTGCTCAGTAGTTCTGAAGATGGTGAACTCCCGCGCGCTGCACAGGGATCCGGATCTGCGGCTGGATGTCCTGAGGGACAGAAGCAGCCAGGTGATCCTTTTTGTTTCATGTCCTCTTTCTTTTTCTTATTCAATCTCTATTCAAGGGGGCTCCAGGGGGCTTAGTTGACAGCTCAGCAGGGATCGGGTGTGGGACCGTGGGATTCCTTTGGTTAATGACTGGCAGCGTCTGCTGTCAACTTTAGCTGGTAAGGCTTCAGACGACAAAACGGCTGACAAAGGAGTGACCAGGGTTGATGGGGTATGTCTGGCACATGCTGCAAAAATGAGATTTGTATGTGTGTTTTGAAGGGCCTTTGGGTGCGCATCTAAAACCAGAAGTGAAGAAGCGTATATGGATGGGTGAGTATGCAGAAATGTATTTCTTTGTTGCCATTGGAGAAATTTAACTTTAAAGTTAGACCAGATGGATGTAGGAAGGAGGAAGAAAACGGCAGTATCGGTTGATTACCCGTATGTTCTCAAACTGGTTGCAGGTGTGTGCAATTTTAGCTAGTGTCATTGGGGAAAAGGACCCTGATAATTTCTCCCCATTTTGTTATCTGGACTCTATCGGTGAAGCCCAGCGAATCTATGATGGGGTTGCTTGGTTTCGCTATGAAAAGCAATTTTGGCAGCGCAAGGCATTCTGGCCCTCTTTACGGTGGGACCACAAAAAAAGTAATTCTCTGGCTGAAACTGATGTCATCTCCACAGAGTTCGGTTCCTCCCTTTCAGGGTGGGGCCGAGGGTGCGGAAGCCTCTTCACAACCTGCCGCAAATCGCAGGGGGTTATGTCGGCAATTCAATGCCGGATCTTGCAAGTTTGGCACCGGGTGCTGTTTCCGTCATGACTATTCAGGGTGTGGAGGGTCTCGTGCACTGTCCAGATGCTTCAAGCACAGAAAAGGAAAAGGAGGTGACGCTAGAAGTGATGGTAGAAAAGATGGTGCCTTTCCTTTCTTTGGGCCGCAGTACTGGTGTCCACCAGCAGGTGGATCCTGGCAGTATGGAGCAGATATCACCTCCTGCAGTCAGGCATCACCTGAGCCTGATAGCAGGTAATGGTATAAATACCCGGCAAGTTCACACACACCTTGCCTTGGTGTTGTCCTTGTGCCCTGACCTGTTAGCTTTTGATCCTGAACCTGATCCCTGTATCCTGAAACTGATCCCTGCATCCTGAATCTGACTCTGATTCTGAACATATTTGTACCTGTTCCTGTCTGTCCTGTATCCCTGCCCTGCAGCCTGATCCCTTCCACCCTCTCCCTGTCTTTCTTGCTCCTTGTCCCCCATCTGTTGATCTCCTTTTATGACCCTGGCCTGGCTGAGACTACGATTCTGGTATTCCCTTTTGGCTATATATACTCGTCTGATTACTGTTATTTGTAGGTCTTGTTTGATATTGGTTTGTTGTGCTCTGTGTGATATTGGAGTTGGTTGCATTTATATATTATTAAGTTTCTTAATAAATTATTACTTTCTTCACCTACATACGTCTGGTTCACTTTGTGCAGTCCACGCAGTTCTGATCACATCTGATTTATGACAAAGAGTTATTCTAACAGTAAGGCAGCTTGTGTGTTGCAGCTAGGTTTCTCGTAGGGTTTTTCTGATACCCTGCCAGTTGCTGGTTGTTCCTCCTATGGCTGATAGCTTGCATTCATCTCGTTTACTTCCAGTGGTCGTTTTCAGGTAAACTTTTCAAAGTAGTTGCTTTGGGTCGCATGGCTAGCCCCCTTTTAATTCACCGCCAATATTTCCCCTTTGGGTATTATCCCCAAAAAAGAACCAAATAAGTTATGCCTCATTCATCACTTGTCGCATCCTAAAGAGGGTTAAGTGAATGATGCCATTGATCTGGAGCTTCGCATGGTGTCCTATACTTCTTTTGATATGGCAGTGTCATGGGTTCCTAGGTATGGAAAAGGGACGTTGTTGGCCAAAACTGATATTGCGACAGCCTTTCGCTGGTTGCCGGTACATCCTAGTTGTTGCCATCTGCTGGGGTGCAAATGGCAAGGGCAGAATTTTGTTGATAGATGTTTATCAATGGTCTGTGCCATTTCTTGTTTGTTGTTCAAAATGTTTAGTTCCTTTTAAGAATGGGCGGTTTGGGATGCTTCTGGTCTAATTCAGTCATTCATGACTTTGATATATTCTTGTGCATAGGGCCTGCTGGAAGTACTATCTATGCCTCACTTTTGGCCATGGTCCATCATATTTTCCAGGTTTTTGGTGTGCCATTGGTCCCTAACAAGATGGAGGGCCCGGCCACTGAGTTGTGGTTTCTGGGTATTAAACACAGGAATATTGTATACATATGCTCTTGTGCGCTCTGTCAGCTCAAAAAGAGAGAAATGGGCAATTAATTTGCTCTCTATAGTGGGGAGTCCATGCATGAGAGTTCAAATGCAGCACGAGGTGTGTTGATGGTCACAGATAGGCTGACTCTGGATGGCTGCTGCCTCATAACAAGCTAGAAGGGGCTCTGTAGACAGTAAGACACAAAAGAGAGCAGAGCCATCTAACGCTTTTTATACATTGCAATCGAGATAATCCAGGGGTGGAAAAAGAGGGGGGGGTTAATAAAAACTTTTATGACAAGAGAGAATTAAAATCATCCTGTAATCTAGAAACAGCTGAGATGGGAGGTAGGTGAACTGGAGTAAAAAATACATATATCTATATGTATAAAAACAAATGTATAAAAAGTTTAAAAATTAAAATTAAAATAAAATTAAAAATGAAATGAGGAATGGATAATAAATGGAAAGAAGCAGACGATGAGCTGGAACAGTGATAGAAATAATATATACAGTTAAACCTTGGTTTGAGAGTAACTTGGTTTGAGAGCGTTTTGCAAGACAAGCAAAATGTTTATATACATTTTGACTTGATATACAAGCGCTGTCTTGATATAAGAGTAGCGTCAAGTCACAACGGAGTATAAAAGAGAAGAGAGGTGCCTCTAAGTGAAGCAATATGGTTACATTTAATGAAAGTATAACGTTTAACAACATATTGCTACACTTAGAGGCGCCTCTCTTCTCTGTAACACTCTGTAGCCCCTGCTGGATTTTGCTTCTAATCCCCTTTTGGAGGCTTCCATTTGTGGATGGACATTTTATAGTTACACAACCTAGTCACATTGTTAACATCTTTTTATATGGACTATAAACTGAAGGACCTATGAATAAATGGTTGTGGAACAAATCATTTGAGTTTCCATTATTTCTTATGGGGAAATTCGCTTTGATATAAGAGTGCTTTGGATTGCAAGCATGTTTCTGGAATGAATTATGCTCGCAATCCAAGGTTTTACTGTATATGTAAAAAGAATATTTTCTAATGAGATAATAGTAAAATAAAAATATATATAATAATAATAGAAATTAATAAAAGAAAAAAAGAGGAGAAAAACGACAGAAGAAAAAAGAATAAAATAAACTAAAATGAAAGAGAAAAAAGCGAGAAAAAGAGGGTGGTGTAAATGGATGTAAGAATGAAATAAAATTTTTATTTTTAGGAAAATACATAATAATAGAACTAGGAAAGAGATTAAGGCAAATATATGCTGGGAAGGGGAAGGGGAGGGGAAGGAATGTAAGGATTGGGGGGAGGAAGGGAGGCTGGAGCTGTGATCAAGAAATGGTACAATAGTGCCAAGAGACATGCTTGGGATCAAGGGAACAAGTATGGGGGGGTAAAAAAGGGGGGGGGGGGGGCTGATGAAAAACGTACTTACTATTGATGGATGTCTAAGAAGGGAAAGACCGTAAGGTTCTTGGACCTGAAATGAATAATGAGAAGTCATAACATATGTTAGCCAAAGAACAAATCAGGATTTAAAAAAAGAGAACTAAATATATATATATATATTACGTGTCTTTCTAAGAGGGAAGGAAAGAATGCTTATTGAACAGGAATTTAAAGTAAAGTATTAATTTCCAGCTCCTCGTTCAACCCACCTGGTGTAAGGACATCTAGTATGTAAATCCAGTAAGATTCCCGTAAGATCCACAGGCATTTGTAGCGTTCTGCTGCTGGAAAAGTATTGGGTATAGCTTTGATTACCCAAACTTTCAGATCATGGGAGGAATGTTTATGATGAATAAAGAAATGTTTGGGGACTCTATGTTTGTCTGCCCCTCGTCCACCAGACGCCTGTGTTCCCCAAATCTTTTTCGTAGTGTACGGATCGTTCAGCCTACATATAATAGGCCGCACAGACATTACAGGCAGTATATCACAAACTCGGATGAGCATGTGTAAAAATCAGATAAGGGATATGTTTTTCCTTTAGGGTGGAATTCTTTTTGTCTGTAGGTGACACGTGAGCAAGTCAGGCATAGGGACTTACGGCATTGGTACATGCCTCGGATATGGAAAAACTTAAGAGAAGCACTGGTAATGGGTGGATTTGATTTAATTTTGCTGGGGGCAATTCTGGTTTTTAAGTACCTGGCATGTCTATATAAGATGAGGGGTCATGCTGTGATGGTGGACTTGAGGTGTGGGTCTTGTACAATGGACCAATGTTTTTGGAAGATTCGTTCCATATTTTTGAATTTGGTATGGAAATTGGTTGTGAATCTCGGAATCTCAAAGGTTGTGTGGGAGGGTTAGTCTTATTTTGTTTGTCTGTTATGTTATGTTGTCTGTAAAATGTGAATGCTTCATCTATGAGGGTGAGTGGGTAACCTTTCTCTAGGAATTTTTTGTTTGAGAAGTTGGCCATGTGTGACGTAATCATCATTTCTGGTACAATTATGTTTAAGACGGAAGTATTGGCTTTTGGGTGGTGTGGTGGGTGGCGTGGGTGGTGACAGCTTTTGTAGTGTAAGTATGAGTTTCCTGCGGTGGGTTTTGTGTACTTTTGGGATTGCATGGTTCCATTATTATGACTAAGAGTGAGGTCAAGAAAAGACAGGGAGTTCTTGTCACAGACTGAGGTGAACGAGAGGCCCATGTCGTTGGCATTGCGAGCCATCCCTTGTTGGACAAGGGATTTCGGACCACAGACAAACAGAATTCTACTCTAAAGGAAAAACATATCCCTTATCTGATTTTTACACATGCTCATCCGAGTTTGTGATATACTTCCTGTCCTGTCTGTGTGGCCTATTATATGTAGGCCGAACGATCCATACACTACGAAAAAGATTTGGGGAACACAGTCGTCTGGTGCAAGCAGGGTGAGACAAACATCAGTTATGCCAGTCCAGCCCATTTTTACTTTCTGTTTTTTCTTATTCAGGACTTTCTGGTGATGCAATTCAGACAGTGGCTGCACTTGGTGATGCGGCTCGGTTGGCCACTGCGTCAATTGTGCCGGTCCGGCCCGTGCCCATTGTGCCTCTTGCTTTTTCTTTTTCAGGGCTTTCTGGAAACTGGCCTCACCCTACTTATCTAACCAGTCTAAGAGGTTCAATCCACCCTTTGGTTAAACTGCCTAATTCGGCATGGTGGGGCTTTCAATTCTTTTTTCAGGTCTCTCTGTATTCCGCTCATGTTTCAGCTGTCCGACTTGACCCCTGTGACATGTCCCCTGCTAACCAGCCTGACCTCATGGATCCATGGACCTCTACCCAGTCTGATGGTCCTGTGCTGGATGTCCAACTGGTCTTTGAGTGTCTGGGGGCCCCTCCTCAGAGGGGGGGTAATGTCATGATCACTTAGTGCCCCTGTTCCTCATTCCAGTACCTGGGTGTTGGCTGTTGCTTTTCCCCTGTCGGTGTTCACCTGCAAGGTGATTGATCTGATCAGTCACCTGATATAAGCAAACCAAGCACTCTATCCCTTGCTTGTTATAGAGACAGTTACCTGCATTGTCCCTGATCAAGCCTCCCCTTTGTCTGCTTTGCTTTGCTGTTGGATTTCCCTGTGTATGACCCGGTTCGGATATTAGACTATTCCTTGAACTCAGCCTGCCTTTCATCTAGACTGTCATTGGATCGGATATTGGACTATTCCCGGAACTCAGCTTGCCTTATTACCTGGACCATCTTAGAACCACGCTATCAGTCTGCTAAACTGCAAGTAGTCTGTTTGCTTTGCTCAGTTCACATCTGCCTTGGCGTGGTGGCCAGACACTATAGCATTGTGTATAAGTCCTGGGGGCAACCAAGTACCGGTAGGCCTGCTTGTCTTAAGGTAAAGGGGGCTGCTATAGGTGAAGCACACAGTAGCTATCTATAATATATGACCACCTGCGTTGGGGTAGACGTGACATTTGTGACAGTTCCTTGATCATCCGATCAAGGGTGAATACTGCTGTGCAAAATGTAAGCACACTGTTTCCCTGGAAGCCCAGGTTCTGAATCTAGGGAAGCAACTGTTAACATTGAGATGACCCTCCACACTAAAGGAGAGTTGGGATCGTACCCGGCAGGTGCCAGTAGGGGCCAGCACAGAGGCGGGTGGAGATAAAGAGAGGCAAGACCCAAAGCAGAGTAGATGGGTGACAGTCAGGAAGGGTAGAGGGGAAAGTGCCAGGGAGGGCGGTCCTGGGCTGGAACATCCCAATAAGTACACCCCGTTAAGTGACATTGGTGAAAACAGTCAGGGAGCAGCACTGCTGGAGCTGAGTGACTCCCCTAGCTGCCAGGGGAATAACTCCTCCAGTGAGGGTGGGAGTAAAGTCAAGGGAAAGGAAAGACAGATTCTGCTGGTAGGGGACTCAATTCTTAGAAGGACAGAGAGGGCAATCTGTCACAAAGACCTGAAGCGCTAAACTGTATGTTGTCTACTGGGCGCTCGGGTTCCGCACATCACGGATCTGGTGGACAGATTACTGGGATGGGCTGAGGAAGACCCGGCTGTCATGGTGCACGTTGGCACCAATGACAAAGTCAGGGGAAGATGGAGTGTCCTAAAAAACTATTTTAGGGACTTAGGAGCTAAATTTAGGAAAAGGACCTCCAAGGTAGTATTTTAAGAAATACAGGTACTCGTGGCACACCAGAAAGGCAGAGGGAGATTAAGGAAGTAAACAAGTGGCTGAGGAGCTGGTGTAATAAGGAGGGGTTTGGGTTCCTGGAGAAATGGGCTCACTTCTCAGCTGATCACCAGCTCTATAGAAGGGGCGGACTGCACCTAAATGAGGAGGGTGCAGATCTGCTAGAAGTGAAGATGGGCAAAAAGTTAGAGGGGCTTTTAAACTAGGCGATAGGTGGGAGGGTCCAGAGGTAGAGATAGCCATGCGGAAAATATTCCAGAGGGTAGTATTGGGGGCATTAGTGGTAGGTTGGCTAAAGCACCTAAACCTGAGGTAAGTATAGTAACAAGTCCTATTTGCAACCTCAGCACAACCAATAAGGAGACAGTATGCGACCAGTCTAAACTACGTGGCATGTTCACCAATGTCAGAAGTCTGGCGGACAACATCGTGGCATGTTCACCAATGTCAGAAGTCTGGCGGACAACATGTGCGAACTAGAGCTACTGTTCGAGGAGGATTAAGATTTTGTAGGTATTTCAGAGACTTGGTTCAACAGCTCTCATGATTGGCTGGCAACCATTCAAGGGTATTCCTTATATCGCAAGGATAGAGAAGGTAAAAAAGGGGGAGGGGTATGCCTGTATATCAAAAATTGTGTACAAGTGAATGTGAGAGATGGCATCATTAAGGGAGCAAGGGAGGAGGTGGAATCCTTATGGGTAGAGCTGCAAAGGGATAAAACTAAGGGGAAAGTAATACTGGGCGTATGCTATAGGCCCCCTAACCAGAGGGAGGAGGCGGACTTCCTATCACAATTTGGATTAGCGGCAAGGATGGGAAGTGTCATCATAATGGGGGATTTTAATTATCCAGACATAGACTGGGTGGAAGGAACCACCCATTCATCTAAGGCTCGTCAGTTCCAAAATGTCTTGCAGGACAATTTCATGGGTCAGATGGTAAACGCACCAACTAGAAACAAAGCGTTACTAGACCTACTGATTACCAACAATACAGACTTGATCACGGATGTAGAAATACTAGGCAATTTAGGAAACAGCGATCACAGGTCAATTAGTTTCAGTATAAATCACATTAATAGGAAACATAAGGGGAATACAAAGACACTGAATTTCAAAAGAGCCAACTTCCCTAAACCACGAGCCTTGCTAGAAGATGCAAATTGGGATAAAATTATAGGAACAAAGAACATGGAGGAGAAATGGATATGCTTTAGGAGCATATTAAATAAGGGCATTAGCCAGTGCATCCCAATGGGAAACAAATTTAAAAGAGCTAATAAATGTCCTGGGTGGCTTAACTCCAATGTAAAAATGTATATAAAAGCAAAGGAGAAGGCCTTCAAAAAATACAAGGCTAAGGGATCATCATCAGCATTCCAACTTTACAAAGAATGCAACAAGAAATGTAAGGGTGCAATCAGGGCGGCTAAGATAGAACACGAAAAGCACATAGTGGAGGAGAGTAAGAAAAATCCCAAGAAATTCTTTTAGTACATAAATAGTAAGAAAGGGAGGTCAGATCATATTGATATCATAAAGAATGATGATGGGAATCTGGTTACTAAGGATGGAGAGATGGCGAAGGTATTGAATTTATTCTTCTCCTCAGTCTTCACGAGGGAATCGGGGGGCTTCAATAACCAAAACTGCAATGTTTATCCACATAACACGTCACAGGAAGCACCCTCATGGCTAACAGAGGAAAGAATTAGAAATAGACTTGAAAGGTCAATGGAAACCATTCCACTCGGATGCAACCCAACGTAAAGTTAAAATGAACTGATCATTGGGGGGATGGGGCGTGACCGGATGCTGAAGTGAGCAGGGAGGACATTACGAGCCCGAGCCGCGCTGCTACTCCCATGTCTGTTCCAGCCTAGCAGAGCGGGGAAGGTGACGCCGTGACGCCGGAAAACTGATCAGCTGATCGGACGAACGGATCCTGTGTTTGCTCGGCGTCTGATGCTCAGCCTGCACGCTCTCCTGCATGCTCTCCTGAGGCTCTCCCGGGACAGGGCCCAGCGGCGCACTCCCCAGTGAGAAGGGAGGAGGCGCATACCCGGGATCGAGCTGCCGATTGTGGTGTCCTGGAGGCTTACGGGGAGGTCTGTTCCAAGATGACCAGGAAGAGGGGTTTGGAGGAGGTGGTCGTATAGGAAGGAGCGGGCGCTCACTCACAGCGTGGACCCAAAGACAAGGCAAGTCAAGCTTCTGCAAAGTTGGAGCGCTTTGCTCACACACCTAATCATACGCCCAAAAAAGGGAGCCAGGCAGGGGGTGTGCAACATCAGGGCCCACAGACCAGCCACCCTGGGGGGGAGAAAAAGTCAAGGTTCAGCAGCTGTAGGCGCCTCTGTAACAGTTGCAGAACTGGCTCCACAAATAGCCCCGGAGGGGGAGCATGAGCCGAGCAAAGAATTAATGGAAGGTATGGGTGTGCTAGTATCAGGAGCAGAGAAGGAACCATCCTTGAAAGATATCCTTCTAGCAATTAATAACTGTAAGGCGTCGCTATTTGAACTATCTGACCAGCTTAAAGGTATCAGAAATGATTTTTTTTCCTTAAGACAAGAGGTGCAGGAGGTTTGTGGTCGGACTACGACTCTTGAGGGGAGAATTAGCCAGGTAGAGGATGATGTGCATCCGATGAGGCAAGAAGTGAAACTTAAGAGGGACCAATTGGATAAGTGCATGTACAAAATGGACGAAATAGAGAACAGGTTACGCAGGAAGAATGTGAGGGTTCTTGGTCTACCCGAAAGAAGGTAACAACCCCATAAAGTTTATGGAAAGCTGGTTCAGAGATATATTTGGTAAGGACTCTTTATCAAGTTTCTTTGCAATTGAACGAGCACACAGAGTTGCCTCCAGGGCACCTTCTCCAGGGGGTCAGCTAAGGCCCCCTATTATTAAGTTCCTGTATTTTAAGGACAAAGTAACCATTCTCCAGAAAGCAAGAGAAATGAAAAACATACAGTATAATGGCGTAAGGATTTCTTTGTACCCAGATTTCTCTCCTGAGTTACAGAGACACAGAGCAACATTTACAGAGTGTAAACGCAGGCTGTAGCAATTTAAAGTCAGTTATGCATTACTTTATCCTGCACGTTTACGCATAACAGCATTTGGGGAAGTGAAGTTTTTTAATGTACCTGCAGAAGTAACATCATGGTTGGAAAAGAATGAAGGAAAGCTACAGCGGGGTGAAGGAACATGTGGAAATTAGTTTCGGATGGTGCCTATTCAATTTAATGTTCCTATGGACCTTTTTTTTTTTTTCTCACTCCGGGACTTCCATTTAGTTATAGATGTGTATATATAGAGGTGAGGATGTGTGTGTGTGGGGGGGGGTAGTAAACATTTATGAGTATATTGGTTATTTTGGGGTTAGTTCCCCTCCTATCAGGTTCGGGTAGTAACGTATAAAAGAGTATATTCACTTCAGGGGTTGATACGGTCACTATAGAAGCCCTTAGTATGGGCCCAAGGTTGGGCAAAGGGGAAAAGAGAAATAGGATGGGGGGTGGGAGGGTTAGGATGGGGGGTGGGAGGGGTAGGGAAGGGTGTGTGTATGTGGGTGCATGGGAGTATGAAGGGGATAGATATGCGGTGTGGCATGACACAAAAGGTTTTGAGTTTGCACAGGTGGGAAAAGCACTAAGGAGGTACAAAGGAATTAAGGTTAAAACATTACTGAACTTTAGACACAAAAGATTCAGGGTTAAGAATATGGTATATCCTGAGAGGAGAAAGGGAATAAGGATAGGAGAATGATGGGTACTAAGGACGGTCGAGGTAAATCCCCTGACCTAACAAAGTATGTTAAGATATGTTCATGGAGTGTGCGGGGGGTAAGGGATATGTCTAAAAAGCAGGCAATTTTTTCTATGGCTGGTATGGGTGGATTTAAAATACTCTGTCTGCAGTAGACACATCTTGAGAGAGGTACAACTAGTGCTTTAAGGCATAGGAATTACCAGGTGCAGTATCGTTCCACCCATACCTCCTATTCAAGAGGTGTGAGCACATTGATTAATTCGGGATTGGTTTTCTCCTGCAGACAGTAAGGAAGACGAGAATGGACGGTACGTTTTTCTTTTTTGTGCAATTGAAAGTAGAGTATGTGTAATCGCCAATGTTTATATTCCTCCTCCATTCAGTACAGAAATCATGGGTGATTTAATTAGATTCATAGCAGATAAACCCGGGTACTGGTAATAGTGGCAGGTGACTTTAATATGACAATGAATAATAACATAGACAGGTTCCCACCAAGGACTATGAACAGTGGGGTATCTAAAGGCCCGCTCCTCCAATATTGTGAGGAGATAGAGCTGGTGGATGTCTGGAGGAGGTGGCACCCGGGAGAAAGACAATATTCATGCCATTCTAGGACACATGCCACGTTGTCCAGAATTGACCTTGTGTTGTTTAATGAGGAAGCTTTGAATCTATTGGAAAGGGTAGATTATGAGCCAAGAGGGATTTCGGACCACTCGCCAGTAGTTTTTTCGATAAAAACGGGGATGAGTTGTGGTAGAGGTGACTGGAAAGTAAATCCCTTCTGGCTCGAAATAATTGAAGACGCTGGGACAATTGCAGCCAGTTTGGTGGAATTTATAAATCTAAACTCAGGTTCAGCCCCACTGGTTATAATATGGGACTCCCTGAAGGCTTTTCTTCGGAGCATACTGATACAGAAAATCTCTTATGTTAAGAAATAATCACATGCTAAGGAAATCAAAGCAAGAGAGAGGGTGAGAGAAGCTGAAGCCCGGTATGTGGAGGTACCAAACCTAGCCAGCTATGGAAAATGGGTAGAGAGTCAAGAAGAATACAGGAAATTAGTTTTGGAAAAAACGGAAAAAAAAAGAATGTTCTAGAGACAGAGCTTTTTTGGGGAAGGAGAGCAAGTTGGTAGAACCCTGGCCCTGATAGCTAAGGCAAACAGCCCCTTAACCACTATACCAGCAATTTGGGATAAGGAAGGGGAAATTAAAAGAGCTACCCCGGAAATAGTAAAGGTATTTTAAAAATATTATGAAAACCTGTATAGCGCTCCACAAATAAACGTAGAGGGGGACATGTGGAATTTTTTTGAAAAACTGAATATAAACCCCCTATCAAGAGAGGACAGGGAAGAATTGGAAGCCCTGTTGACGTTGGGAGAGATCCAAAGGGTAATAGCAGATATGGCGAAGCATAAAGCACCGGGTCCTGATGGCTTGCCTATAGAAATATTTAAGGGGTACAGGGAAGTATTGCTCCCTAAACTCGTGGAGGTATTAAATGGGGCTGCGGAGGAAGGGAAATTACCCATATCTATGACAGAAGCCACAATAATTGTTTTATTAAAAAAAGGGAAAAACCCGCTTGATGTGTCCTCATATAGGCCTATATCGCTCCTGTGCTCAGATGTGAAGATCTCGGCAAAAGCCCTGGCAACAAGGCTGAATAGAATAATTTTCAAAGTGATACATCCAGACCAAACTGGTTTTATACTGATAGATCCATAAGTGTGAATATAAGGTGAGTGTACTTAAATATGCAACTTCCAAAAGAGAAAGGAGGGAATAGAGCCGTCCTTTCATTAGATGCGGCCAAGGCTTTTGACTGCCTTGAGTGGCACTATATATGGAAGGTATTGGCTGAATTCCAATTTGGCCCTAACTTTGTCCAATGGTTAAGAATATTATATGATAGCCCAAGGGCCAAGGTTAGGATCAATGGTGAGTGCTCCGATTGGTTCCAGTTGGGGAGGAGAATGAGGCAGTGGTGTCCATGGCACCCCTGCTCTTTGCCCTAGCAATGGAGCCATTGGCTATGGCTTTGAGGGCCTCTCAAGAGGTACAGGGATTCAAAAGAAGGAGGGGGGAGGAGAAAGTTGCTATGTATGCAGATGACATCTTGCTATTTCTGGGGGATACGCAGGCTTCCTTTAAAGGCAGCCATGGGGATAGTTAAGGAATTTGGACATTTCTCTGGGTTGAAAATTAATTGGGAAAAATCCGCACTTATGCCAATAGACCCCCTTAGAAAACCCCTTCCGCAACAAGCAACTCAAATTAGAGTAGTAAGTCAAATGAGGTACTTGGGTATTAACGTAACAAGAGATCCAGGGCAGTATATAATAGGAAATGTGGTCCCACTTATGACAAAATTAAAACAGAAAAGCCGGGTATGGGGCCGTCTTCCTCTCTCGGTCGCCAGATGATGCAACCTAGTCAAGATGGTATGGATGCCACAAATTTTATATGTAATACACAACTCTCCTGTGTGGATTCCAAAACACTGGTTTAAAAAAATGGACAGTGTGTTTAGAGAGTTAATTTGGAAAAATGGAGTGGCTAGGATTCGCTTGCAGGCATTGCGGCGGCCGAGAGAGGTGGGGGGCTTGGCATTACCAGACCCAAGGTGGTATTTTCTTGGGGCACAAATGCAGTATATGGGAGGAAGTAACATGCCAGAAGAAAGAGGTGTAGGATGTGACCTATTGTTGAATGACACTAATCATGAAACGTTGATAGAAGCGGTTAAGGCAGACTCCTTCGATTCCAATTGCCCTACTGCCCAGTTAATGGTTAAAAGTTGGGAGTCCGTCAAGACCGTGCTAGGTTATGTCAGATTCTCAGATTTTACCCCATTATGGGACAATAAAAATCTAAAGGAACTTAAATTAATGGGGAAAATAGAGGAATGGGATCGGAGGGGAATTCACTGCCTGGCACAGTTGTATAGGGCTACATAGTTACATAGTTACATAGTAGGTGAGGTTGAAAAAAGACACACGTCCATCAAGTCCAACCTATGTGTGTGATTATGTGTCAGTATTACATTACATATCCCTGTATATTGCGGTCATTCAGGTGATTATCTAATAGTTTCTTGAAGCTATCAATGCTCCCCGCTGAGACCACCGCCTGTGGAAGGGAATTCCACATCCTTGCCGCTCTTACAGTAAAGAACCCTCTACGTAGTTTAAGGTTAAACCTCTTTTCTTCTAATTGTAATGAGTGGCCACGAGTCTTATTAAACTCTCTTCTGCGAAAAAGTTTTATCCCTATTGTGGGGTCACCAGTACAGTATTTGTAAATTGAAATCATATCCCCTCTCAAGCGTCTCTTCTCCAGAGAGAATAAGTTCAGTGCTCGCAACCTTTCCTCATAACTAAGATCCTCCAGACCCTTTATTAGCTTTGTTACCCTTCTTTGTACTCGCTCCATTTCCAGTACGTCCCTCCTGAGGACTGGTGCCCAGAACTGGACAGCATACTCCAGGTGCGGCCGGACCAGAGTCTTGTAGAGCGGGAGAATTATCGTTTTATCTCTGCAGTTGATACCCCTTTTAATGCATGCCAATATTCTGTTTGCTTTATTAGCAGCAGCTTGGCATTGCATGCCATTGCTGAGCCTACCATCTACTAGGACCCCCAGGTCCTTTTCCATCCTAGATTCCCCCAGAGGTTCTCCCCCCAGTGTATAGATTGCATTCATATTTTTGCCACCCAAATGCATTATTTTACATTTTTCTACATTGAACCTCATTTGCCATGTAGTCGCCCACCCCATTAATTTGTTCAGGTCTTTTTGCAAGATTTCCACATCCTGCGGAGAAGTTATTGCCCTGCTTAGCTTAGTATCGTCTGCAAATACAGAGATTGAACTGTTTATCCCATCCTCCAGGTCGTTTATGAACAAATTAAATAGGATTGGTCCCAGCACAGAACCCTGGGGAACCCCACTACCCACCCCTGACCATTCAGAGTACTCCCCATTTATCACCACCCTCTTAACACGCCCTTGTAGCCAGTTTTCAATCCATGTACTCACCCTATGGTCCATGCCAACACACCTTATTTTGTACAGTAAACGTTTATGGGGAACTGTGTCAAATGCTTTTGCAAAATCCAGATACACCACGTCTACGGGCCTTCCTTTATCTAGATGGCAACTCACCTCCTCATAGAAGGTTAATAGATTGGTTTGGCAAGAACGATTCTTCATGAATCCATGCTGATTACTGCTAATGATATCATTCTTATTACTAAAATCTTGTATATAGTCCCTTATCATCCCCTCCAAGAGTTTACATACTATTGATGTTAGGCTAACTGGTCTGTAATTCCCAGGGATGTTTTTTGGGCCCTTTTTAAATATTGGTGCTACATTGGCTTTTCTCCAATCAGCTGGTACCATTCCAGTCCATAGACTGTCTGTAAAAATTAGGAACAACGGTCTGGCAATCACCTGACTGAGCTCCCTAAGTACCCTCGGATGCAAGCCATCTGGTCCCGCTGATTTATTAATGTTAAGTTTCTCAAGTCTAATTTTAATTCCGTCCTCTGTTAACCATGTAGGTGCTTCCTGTGTTGTGTCATGAGGATAAACACTGCAGTTTTGGTTACTGAAGCCCCCCGATTCACTCGTGAAGACTGAGGAGAAGAATAAATTCATTACCTTTGCCATCTCCCCATCCTTTGTAACCAGATATCCTTCCTCATTCTTTATGGGGCCAATATGGTCTGTCCTCCCTTTTTTACTGTTTACATACTTAAAGAATTTCTTGGGATTTTTTTTTGCTCTCCTCCGCTATGTGTCTTTCATGTTCTATCTTAGCCATCCTAATTGCACCCTTACATTTCTTATTGCATTCTTTATAAATTCTGAATGCTGAGGATGATCCCTCAACCTTGTATTTTTTGAAGGCCTTCTCCTTTGCTTTTATATGCATTTTTACATTGGAGTTAAGCCATCCAGGATGTTTGTTCGCTCTTTTAAATTTATTACCCAATGGGATACATTGGCTAATGCCCTTATTTAATATGCTCTTAAAGCAAACCCATCTCTCCTCCGTATTCTTTGTTCCTAATATTTTATCCCAATTTATGCCTTTTAGCAAGGTTTGTAGTTTAGGGAAGTTGGCTCTTTTGAAATTCAATGTCTTTGTGTTCCCTTCATGTTTCCTATTTGTGTGATTTATACTGAAACGAATTGACCTGTGATCGCTGTTACCTAAATTGCCCCGTATAGGGCTGGCAGACTAAAATCATTCCAGGAGATTGTGGCAGAGTATACGGTCCCTAACCGACAATTCTACATGTATTTGCAAATCAGGCATGCCTTGGCAGTACAATTTAGTGGGAAGGAGCCAGAGTGGAGTCAAATGCCTTCTCTTAGGAAACTGGTGAATGCTAGAACAACTAAAGGATTAATCTCTGATATGTATGGATGTATTAGCATGGCGGGTCAGGAGGGACTGGTAGAATTTAAAAATAGGATTAAATGGGAGGGAGATGTTGGGCAAATAACGGAGGAACAGTGGAAATATGTTTTGGCATTGGGGCCCAGGATCTCTCTCCTTCACAGATTGCATCCCATTTGTATTTGATACATAGGTCATATTACACGCCTTTGAAGCTGCATATGTTTGGGAGAAGGTCTGATGCGGAATGTAAAAGGTGTGGGGACAGGAAGGGTGAACTGGTACACATGCTCTGGCGATGTCCCAGATTGCACAGGTATTGGGAAGGTATAATTGACAAAATAAATTCCATGTTTGGGACATCGCTGGGCATGGAGGCCAGAACCTGCCTTATGGGTCTGATGGAGGAGAATGGTATATCAAGAGATACGCAGACCACAATAATTAGATGCTTGTTTCAAGGTAAAAAACTAATTGCACGGAAGTGGCAGGCAAAAGAGCCCTCGACAATGGTAGAATGGCTGAAAGAGGTAAAGGACGTGATTGAGAAGAAGTATATTTATAAAAAGAGAGGTAACAATAAGAAATTTTAAAAAATTTGGAAGTTATGGCTGGAAACGGAATATTCTTAGTAGGAGAGGATGGAAGATGGCTGGTGTGTGGGGGGTGGGGGGGAGGTGTGAGAGGATGGTGAGAGGGGGGTGGGGGGGAGGGAAGATATGATTGCATTCATATTTTTGCCACCCAAATGCATTATTTTACATTTTTCTACATTGAACCTCATTTGCCATGTAGTCGCCCACCCCATTAATTTGTTCAGGTCTTTTTGCAAGATTTCCACATCCTGCGGAGAAGTTATTACCCTGCTTAGCTTAGTATCGTCTGCAAATACAGAGATTGAACTGTTTATCCCATCCTCCAGGTCGTTTATGAACAAATTAAATAGGATTGGTCCCAGCACAGAACCCTGGGGAACCCCACTATCCACCCCTGACCATTCTGAGTACTCCCCATTTATCACCACCCTCTGAACACGCCCTTGTAGCCAGTTTTCAATCCATGTACTCACCCTATGGTCCATGCCAACACACCTTATTTTGTACAGTAAACGTTTATGGGGAACTGTGTCAAATGCTTTTGCAAAATCCAGATACACCACGTCTACGGGCCTTCCTTTATCTAGATGGCAACTCACCTCCTCATAGAAGGTTAATAGATTGGTTTGGCAAGAACGATTCTTCATGAATCCATGCTGATTACTGCTAATGATATCATTCTTATTACTAAAATCTTGTATATAGTCCCTTATCATCCCCTCCAAGAGTTTACATACTATTGATGTTAGGCTAACTGGTTTGTAATTCCCAGGGATGTTTTTTGGGCCCTTTTTAAATATTGGTGCTACATTGGCTTTTCTCCAATCAGCTGGTACCATTCCAGTCAATAGACTGTCTGTAAAAATTAGGAACAACGGTCTGGCAATCACCTGACTGAGTTCCCTAAGTACCCTCGGATGCAAGCCATCTGGTCCCGGTGATTTATTAATGTTAAGTTTCTCAAGTCTAATTTTAATTCCGTCCTCTGTTAACCATGTAGGTGCTTCCTGTGTTGTGTCATGAGGATAAACACTGCAGTTTTGGTTACTGAAGCCCCCCGATTCACTCGTGAAGACTGAGGAGAAGAATAAATTCATTACCTTTGCCATCTCCCCATCCTTTGTAACCAGATATCCTTCCTCATTCTTTATGGGGCCAATATGGTCTGTCCTCCCTTTTTTACTGTTTACATACTTAAAGAATTTCTTGGGATTTTTTTTGCTCTCCTCCGCTATGTGTCTTTCATGTTCTATCTTAGCCATCCTAATTTCACCCTTACATTTCTTATTGCATTCTTTATAAATTCTGAATGCTGAGGATGATCCCTCAACCTTGTATTTTTTGAAGGCCTTCTCCTTTGCTTTTATATGCATTTTTACATTGGAGTTAAGCCATCCAGGATGTTTGTTCGCTCTTTTAAATTTATTACCCAATGGGATACATTGGCTAATGCCCTTATTTAATATGCTCTTAAAGCAAACCCATCTCTCCTCCGTATTCTTTGTTCCTAATATTTTATCCCAATTTATGCCTTTTAGCAAGGTTTGTAGTTTAGGGAAGTTGGCTCTTTTGAAATTCAATGTCTTTGTGTTCCCTTCATGTTTCCTATTTGTGTGATTTATACTGAAACGAATTGACCTGTGATCGCTGTTACCTAAATTGCCCCGTATAGGGCTGGCAGACTAAAATCATTCCAGGAGATTGTGGCAGAGTATACGGTCCCTAACCGACAATTCTACATGTATTTGCAAATCAGGCATGCCTTGGCAGTACAATTTAGTGGGAAGGAGCCAGAGTGGAGTCAAATGCCTTCTCTTAGGAAACTGGTGAATGCTAGAACAACTAAAGGATTAATCTCTGATATGTATGGATGTATTAGCATGGCGGGTCAGGAGGGACTGGTAGAATTTAAAAATAGGATTAAATGGGAGGGAGATGTTGGGCAAATAACGGAGGAACAGTGGAAATATGTTTTGGCATTGGGGCCCAGGATCTCTCTCCTTCACAGATTGCATCCCATTTGTATTTGATACATAGGTCATATTACACGCCTTTGAAGCTGCATATGTTTGGGAGAAGGTCTGATGCGGAATGTAAAAGGTGTGGGGACAGGAAGGGTGATCTGGTACACATGCTCTGGCGATGTCCCAGGTTGCACAGGTATTGGGAAGGTATAATTGACAAAATAAATTCCATGTTTGGGACATCGCTGGGCATGGAGGCCAGAACCTGCCTTATGGGTCTGATGGAGGAGAATGGTATATCAAGAGATACGCAGACCACAATAATTAGATGCTTGTTTCAAGGTAAAAAACTAATTGCACAGAAGTGGCAGGCAAAAGAGCCCTCGACAATGGTAGAATGGCTGAAAGAGGTAAAGGACGTGATTGAGAAGAAGAAGTATATTTATAAAAAGAGAGGTAACAATAAGAAATTTTAAAAAATTTGGAAGTTATGGCTGGAAACGGAATATTCTTAGTAGGAGAGGATGGAAGATGGCTGGTGTGTGGGGGGTGGGGGGGAGGTGTGAGAGGATGGTGAGAGGATGGTGAGAGGGGGGTGGGGGGGAGGGAAGAGGAAGGGGCGGGATAAAAAATGAGGAGGTTTTCATGCTGTAATTTTGCTATTTTACAATATTTGTAAACATGGTTGTTTTGCGAACAAATGTATTTTATTATTTAATTTTTCTAATAAAAAGTATTTAATTCAAAAAAAAAATAGACTTGAAAAACTTAACATTAATAAGTCACTGGGAGCAGATGGCTTGCACCTGAGGGTCCTTAGGGAACTCAGTCAAGTAATTGGCAGACCATTGTTCCTAATTTTTACGAACAGTCTACTGACTTGATTGGTACCAGCTGATTGGAGAAAAGCCAATGTAGCACCAATATTTTAAAAAGGGTCAAGATACATCCCTGGGAATTACAGACCAGTTAGCCTAACATCAATTGTATGCATGCTCTTGGAGGGGATGATAAGGGACTATATACAAGATTTTAGCAATGAAAACTGTATCCTTAGCAGTAATCAGCATGGATTCATGAAGAATCATTCTTGCCAAACCAATCTATTAACCTTTTATGAGGAGGTGAGCTGCCATCTAGATAAAGGAAGGCCCGTAGACATGGTGTATCTGGATTTTGCAAAAGCATTTTATACAGTTCCCCATAAATATTTACTGTACACAGCAAGGTCAGTTGGCATGGACCATAGGGTGAGTACTTGAATTGAAAACTGGCCAAAGGGGTGAGTTCAGAGGGTAGTGATAAATGGGGAGTACTCAAAATGGGCAGGGGTGTAAAGTGGGGTCTCCCAGGGTTCTGTCCTGGAACCAATCCTATTTAATTTATTCATAAATGACTTGGAGGATGGGATAAATAGTTAAATCCCTGTATTTGTGGAGGATACTAAGCTAAGCAGGACAATAACTTCTCAGCAGGATGTGAAAACCTTGCAAGAAAATCTGAACAAATTAATGGCGTGGGCAACTACATGGCAAATGAGGTTTAATGTAGAAAAATGTAAAATAATGCCTTTGGGTGGCAAAAAAATGAATGCAATCTAACTACTTAGGGGAGAACCTCTGGGGTAGTCTAGGATGGAAAAGGACCTGGGGGTCCTAGTAGATGACGGGCTTAGCAATGGCATGCAATGCCAAGCTGCTGCAGGCAAAGCAAACAGAATATTGGCATGCATTAAAAGGGGGATTAACTCCAGAGATAAAATGATAATTCACCCACTCTGTAAGACTCTGGTCTGGCCACACCTGGAGTAAGCTGTCCAGTTCTGGGCACCAGTCCTCAGGAAGGATGTGCTGGAACTGGAGAGAGTCCAGAGAAGGGCCACAAAACTAATAAAGGGTCTGGAGGACAATAGTTATGAGTAAAGGATACGAGCACTGAACTTGTTCTCTCTGGAGAAGAGATGCTTGGGAGGGAATATGATTTCAATGTACAAATACCGTACTGGTGACCTGATAATAGGGATAAAACTTTTCTGCATAAGGGAATTTAATAAGACACGCGGTCATTCACTAAAATTAGAAGAAAAGCATTTTAACCTTAAACTGCGTAGAGGGTTCTTTACTGTAAGAGCGGTTTGGATGTGGAATCCCCTTCCACAGGCAGTAGTTTCAGTGGGGAGCATCGATAATTTCAAAAAACTATTAGATAGGCACCTGAATGACCACAGGGATATACAATGTAATACTGACATAAAATCACACGCATAGGTTGGACTTGATGTACTTGTGTCTTTTTTTTAACCTCGCCGATTATGTAACTATGTAACCATCAATTACGATCAATTCTTACAGATCATTGTCACTTATTGACTGACCACCATATTCTTAAAAAAATATGTAAGGAATACCCCAGAAGTGGTCTTCCGCAGAGCTACATCACTCAGAAACTGATTGACCAACAGCAATTATTGATCGGAGCCTTGTAGACCTGCTGGACCCCATGGCACCTTTTGATGTAGACACTGTCCTCGTTGCCCTTGAATCAAGGAGGGCACCATGTTCACCCTTCTGAATGGCGAGAGCCCCCCACGCTGCACATTTGCTGACTGCAGCACAAGAGGGATTATTCATTTGATGTCCTGCATTTGTAATGCGTTCTATGTCGGAAAAAAACATTAGGAATCTGTGCCAATACATTGGAAATCACCTTTACTATTCTACTAATGGCAAACTCACCACGGTGGGAAGCCATATTGGAATACATCATAGGTTCCAACCTGATGTAGTGAAATTCATGGTGCTCGAGGTGGTTCCTGAGGACTCCCGGGGGGAAATTGGGACCATGCAATCCTACAGAATGAAACTCTGTGGATTGAGTGGCTCAATGCCAACATCCCCCTTAATGAGGTATTGACATATAAACCCTTCCTTTGAACATTTAACTATATCATCTATCATCATTTAATAAGATTGGCCCTAGTGGAGGTGGGCCAATATTGCCGGTATTGAGTAATCTCTCCATGAATATACCGCATTACTCCTAAACTTTCCATTCCTTGCTGCACTCCTGGGGAGCCTATCTTTATCATGCCTGAGACCTTGGTAAGACTTCTTCCTTTTTTTGAATACGAACATTTGAGGTTCAATGACTTTTTGAAAAGATGAATTCTTTTAAAATGGCAAGTCTAGATCATTGTATTTTAGCTGCAGGTATGCAGAGCTGTTTCTCTGAATACATCATAGGAATGAACACTACAGTGTTGCTGTTTTTCTTCCTACGCTCTTTTTCCCTTTGTATTTTTTCCCACATTATTAACTGGCTTCCTAACATTATTTTTTATCCTAGAGCGATGGGGTCCTCAAAAGTGATGCTTTGAGATTGCTATTGCTATGTATGCCTAGATCTCATACCATTTCACCTGCTATGTGTCCCTTCAGCATGGGTCCTGGTGGTTATTCCATCTAAAGAAAGTCTCAGGTGATTTTGATTCAATTCCTTACTCTACCAGGAGATTTCCTTTTAGCTTGGTTAATTTCAGGTCAGTTGTTTTTCATTTGTATGTACTAACTTTCGGTTTGATAACCCTGTCCCCTATTCCCCCCCCTCCCCCTCTCTTTTTCTCCCTCACCTTTCCTCTTCCCCTCTCCTTCCTTTCTCCTCCAAGGTTTCCCCCTCTTCCCTTCCCTTTGCCTCTTCTTCCTTCTCCCCCCCTTTTACCTTCTCATCCTCCTTAACCAGCTGGTTAACTTGGAAAGTTAACACCGACAGCTCCCGCTGTCTATTCAGTGCTGCTGTTTCTCTCTCCTGTTCTGCCTCCTGCTCCCTGCACCACTCTCCTATGTCTCCCGCTCTGCATCACCAAATAAGGTAGGAAGGGGCAGAGCTGCAGGGGGGTAGGTTCTGTGTAATGTAAAGGGGTCCAGAGGTGTGTGTGGGGGCTGTGTAATGTAAAGGAAAGGGGTCCAGAGGTGGGGGACTGTGTAATGAAAAGGGGTATAGAGGTGTGGGGGGCTGTGTAATGTAAAAGGGGTCCAGAGGTGTGGGGGGCTGTGAAAGGTAAAGAGGTCCAGAGATGTGGGGCTCTGTAATGTAAAGGGGTCCAGAGTTGTGGGGGCTGTGTAATGTAAAGGGGTCCAGAGGTGTGGGGCTCTGTAATGTAAAGGGGTCCAGAGTTGTGGGGGCTGTATAATGTAAAGAGGTCCAGAGGTGTGGGGGTTATTTATTGTAAAGGGGTCCTGCATGCTTCATCTTTGGCGGACTTTCAGAAAAAAGGAAAAACATTTTTTTGGGGGGTGACACCATGTTTTACTGCACAAGGTGACACCAACCCTAGTGACCCAACTGGCCCCACTGGCAATAGCATATAGTAAGTATGCCACTGCCAATTACATTTATTTCTGTCTGGTGCTGGCTGCCCGATGACAATCCTCGGGTCGATTGCCACCGTTTTTGCAGAGGAGGAGGAGGGGCCTGGCCACCCAGTGGAGCAGAGGGAGGAGGATTTTTCTGGGTTCCGGGCCGCAGTGCGTGGAGGTGGTACACGTGACGTCACTTCACGTGTGGTGCGCCGCCTGCCCGCCTGGTTGGGGTGCCAGTTATAGGATCTGCCCTGGATGCCAAATGCTCTAGGTATGCTCCTGCTTAATCCCTCCCGCTTTTATATCTTTCACACCCCACTCTTCTTCCCTCCTTCCCCCCTTCTCTCTCCCTTTCTTTCCCCCTTTTTTACTCTCCTTTTTTCCTCCTTCTTTCTTTTTTTCTTCATGTCCTCTACCCCCCTTTTTTTCCATGTCTCTTGCCTTCCTTCTCCTTAACCTCTCCTGCACTTTCTAATCGTTCCTCTTCTATTATCTTTCTCCTGTTACCCTCTTTCCTTTTCTATTTCCCCCTTCCCTTCTCTCCCCCCCCTTGTTCCTTCCCTCCTCCCCCCTTTCCTCTCCCTCTCTTTTTTCCCTACCCTTTCTCCCCTATCTTTCCCCTTTGACCACCTTCCTATCCCCTTTTCTATTGTTGCCTTGGGTTCCACTGCTCCCCCATGTTTTGTCTACCCCCTACACTGCAGTTTTGATACAGATGTCTACCAAGCAATTGGCATACAGTAGTATGTATTATCTTTTTTTCAGCAATTATTGTTACATTGACATACTTACAAGTTTTGCCCCCCACACCACATGTTGGCTGTGAGGGAGCACCTGTGGCATCCCTACCTTGACTGCCATCGTGGCTCTGGTCTCTCTTGGGTAAGCAATCAGTGACTCTTTTCCCCTCACTACAATTTATTGATACTTTGGTATAATGAAATTTTTGCTTTTTTTGTAGATGATACTATAGATAACACCTCCTGAAGAAGCGGCCTCTGCCATGAAACATGTAGAGGATATACAGTACATCGCAAATCATATGCTTTCAGCATTCCTCTGAGGCTACTATGTGACCAGTTAGACATGTTGAACTGGTTGAACAGGTTTAAACTGGATGGACTTTTTTCTTTATTCAACCCTGCCAACTATGTTAACCAACTATGTAACATGTTTGTATAACTTACTGTCTGTTGAGATTATTATGAATTGCTGTTTTATGACACATTGTGCAGCTATATCTTTTTAACAATTTTGTACAAATAAAATGTATATATTTTTAATATTTTTGTTCAATAATTGGGTACTAAGATAGTCCATTACTCTTCCTACTTGGGGCTCTGTACGGGTCACTCCTAGTTACTGTTCACTAGCACTTTACAGAATAAATAGCATCATATATACAGTATCAATCACCTGAATGAGCTTAAAGTGGTTCTAAAGGCTGAAGGTTTTTTACTTTCATGCATTCTACGCATGAAGGTAAAAAAATCTTCAGTATGCAGCTTGCCCCTCAGCCCCCCTAATATTTACCAGAGTCCAATCTCGTTCCAGCAATGTGCACGAAAGCAGAAGACCTCCCAGGTCTCTCCCTCCTTATTGGCTGAGATGCAGTGGCAGGAGCCATTGGCTCCCACTGCTGTCAATCACAGCCAGTAAGAAGGGAGAGGGGGCAGGGCCACACTCTCTGTGTCTCAGAGAGCCAGGTCAGGGGCGAGCACACACAAGTGACCCCAATGCAAGCAGCTTGCTATGGGGACACTCAGCAAGGGGGAGGGGACCAGAGCGCCACCGGGGGACCCAAGAAGAGACGAATCGGGGCCGATCTGTGCAAAATCATTGCGCAGAGCAGGTAAGTATGACATGTTTTTCCTTTACAAACACGTTGATATCTAATGTCCCTTACTCATAAAATAACACTCATAAACATTAGAGCCAGTTTGTTAATATGGCAATGAACATACTAGTATGAGTTCAGATTCTAGGAGAAACATTTCAGCACCTAGAGCAGGAATATGCAATTAGCAGACCTCCAGCTGTTGCAGAACTACAAGTTCCATGAGGCATTGCAAAACCAATGCAGCCACAAGCATGACACCCAGAGGCAGAGGCATGATGGGACTTGTAGTTTTGCAACAGCTAGAGGTCCGCTAATTGCATATCCTTGACCTAGAGCAGTGGTGTCCAAACTATGGCCCTCCAGTTGTTAAGGAACTACAACTCCTATCATGCCTAGTGATGTCTGTGAATGTCAGAGTTTTACAATGCCTCATGGGAAGTGTAGTTCCACAACAGCTGGAGGGCCGTAGTTTGGACACCCCTGACCTAGAGGAACCACATGCTAATGAAGCCGAATATACAAATTTTTAACAATTTTTCTTTTTTTTTATCACAGTACGAAGTGGTATATCGTACGATATGTCATTATGTGTCCTTCTGTTTAGGTACAACATAAGTATATCAGTAATATTAAGTATAACAGTAATATTATGCATGTTAGTCAACACCAAAGGGTATTATAAGCCTTTATGCTTTTCCGTCCATATTCACCATTTCCTATCAAATTTCTTGCATGTTAGAGGGTTAATCGCCAGAATCCTTTCAAAGACATGGTTCCGGTTGACAAATTTTATCACGTCAGATGGGTTGATAGACAGGGTATCTTTCCAGTTACGGAGTATTAGAGTACGGGTTACCAGTAAAATGTAGCTGATGACTGATCTAAGTTCGGGAGGGAATTTTTCTATTCTTATATGAAGGATTACTAGTGCTGGATTGGGAGGTGTAAATATTCCTGTGATTGATGAAGTCAGCTGGAACGTCTTGTTCTATAAACTTGTTATGCTCAGGCAATCCCAAAGGGTGTGTAGTAGGAGACCAATTTGTCCACATTTCAGCCAGTATAAGGGCGATGTGTCTGGGAAGAAGGTGGCAGGTTTATATGTAGTGTAGTGCCATCTACTGTATTGGTTATTTTAAGCATCATTTACCAGTGGTTGATGCAATGCGATGTTCTGTGAATTTCCCTGAAGACGCATTGCCACCGACCATCTGAGAATATGGCGTTTAGATCTGTCTCCCATTTCCTAATAGCAGCTGTCTTTCTGAATATCTGTTTGTCGTGGACAGGGTTATAAAATAGTGATATTCCTTTGGTGGTAAGCATCGGGATTGTGTAGAATCAACGCGCTCTGGTTTGTATTTTTATTCTGGGGATGAGGTGTCATTTTAGGAAATGGGAGATACGTACACACGAGAAAAGCATATTATTTGGCAGACTGAATTCAGTCATTATTTGTTCTGCGGTTTTTGGTTTATGTTCCCTGATAAGTTCTTGTATGTTCAATATGGAATTTTGTTATTGATAGCATAGGGATTTTTGCCTCCAGGAAGCCTATAGGGAACTTGTATTCTACCGCACATGTTTGGATTTGGTTATGTTTTAGGAGGAATCTCCACGCCTGTATGGACACTTGTATTGTTTCCCAGGGTTCCCATATGTCACCTATGAGGAATGCTGTTAGATCGTTTGTCAGAATCAGTGTTTTCTCTATTTCTACCCATAGTGAGTTGTCGTTTCTGTGAAACCAGTATTTAAGATGGTCTAATCTAGTTGCCCATAAGTAATCCTGGATTTTTGCTAGCCCAGCACCACCTACTATGTGGAATAGGATTGCTTTGTGAACATCTGGCTTTTTTACCACCCCTTACAAATTTCCATATGAGACCCAACATGGTACAGAGGTATTGGGGGGGTATGAGGATTGGTAAGGATCAGGCAATGTAGAGAATTTGCGGTAAAGTGGCTATTTTGAATGCCGTTATTTTGCCTAATCAGGATAATTCTCTTCATGAGATCTATTTTAGTTGGGTTTCCACTTTGGCTATTAGTGGTTTGACATTGGCATCTGCTAGAGATGAGGTTGTGTTTGTCAGGGTGTTTCCTAGATATGAAATGCCTTTTTTTGCTCCATGTGTAAGGGAGATTTTCTTGTAAGGAGTTTCTTATAGTCTGTGGTATTCTCATGTCTAAAATTAGAGAGTTTGTGAAATTGACTTTGTAATATGACATGTCTCCAAAGTCTGTTAATATTTTATGGGCTTGTACGAGAGAGGTGAGTCGAACTGGAAACCTGTGACTGAGGGGTTTGTTCTAATTGCTTCTGCTAAGGGCTCTATCATTAGGTTAAATATTGTTGGGGAGAGGGGACATCCTTGACGAGTTCCATGTTAAAGGGTGTGGATAAGAGGCCTGAGGTGTATACTTGTGCTGATGGACAAGAATATGGAACTAAAATCGCAGTAAGTATAGGACCCTTAAAACCGAACTTGGCTAGTACAATTTCCAAGTGTTTCCAATGGACCATATCAAGCGTCTTCTCTGCTTCTATGGATAGTAGCAGAGAAGGCGTTTGGGTTTTAACAGCATGGTGAATAACATTTATAATTCTTCCGGTAGCATTTGAGGTTTGTCTCCCCTTCACAAATACCATCTGGTCATGTTGAAAGATAGAGGGAATAATATCTGTTAGTTGTTTAGCCAGTAGTTTTTTTTTTTATTCCATACATATTTTATTAAAGTTTTCACGTACAGTACAGCAAATGTTTACATGAATAACATCGTAAAAATATTAGTGCAAACAGGAATCATAACAAAACATAGCCCTTGAAAAGGACTCCGTCTAGAGCCTAAATATACCTTAGGATCCAAGGGAGCCAACTTGTCCCTGTAGCGTTAGAGTAGTTATACCCACTATGTTATCCTTCATATAAGGTTGTTGTAGGGCGTAACCCTAAATTATTTAACATTTAAAAACTAGATATATAGGAGCACTACTGGTCAGGTCTATTATAATCTCTCACGGGGAGGTGGGAGCAAAAGCAGATAAGATGTTCTTTGTATTGATCCCACCGTTCTCATTTGTGTGGGGCAGGGAAGGGTAGGGAGGAAGGGCGGGAATGAAGAGAGGAGAAGGGAGGAAGAAAAAAAAAAGGGGGGGCGGACAGGGGCGGGGAGGGGGCGGGGTAAGGGTACCGAAAATAAGAAGAAAAGAGGGAGGAGAGGGGGTGGGGCCACCACCAGCTACCCTCTCTATCTCTGACACCTCAAATGATATATTATGGTTCATGACGAGAAGTCAGAATGTCCTTCGTTGTCACGTCCCCTGCTCATGATACATGTCAATCGTTTTGTCGTATCAGCTCTTGGTAATCTTGGGATTCTCGGTAGGTGTGCCAAGCCACCCAAATGGCTGAGTATTCAGAAATTTTATCACGAGTGGTATATATGAGCTCCTCCATCACTGCAACGTGGCGGATGCGAGATGTCCATTCCCTCATAGAGGGCGGAGATGTTGATCTCCAGTGGACTGGTACACATAGCCTAGCTGCGTTGATCAAGTGCATAGCCACCGACTTGAAGTAGCGTTTTCTGGGAATTTGTGAGTGGTGTAGTAAATATTGTGCCGGGGTGAACTCCAGCAGGAGTGAGGTAATCAGGGTTGTCATGTCATGAACCTTACGCCAATACGGCTGGATCAGGGAGCATGTCCACCATATATGAAGAAGAGTGCCCTTCTCTACTCCGCACCTCCAACAGCGGTCAGACACCACAGGTATAAATTTATGTAGGATATCTGGTGTTTTGTACCACTTAATTTTGATTTTGTATCCATTCTCCTGTATCGCCACCTTTAGAGAACCCTTGTGGAGATATAGATGAATTCGGTCCCAAGCATCCTCATCCAATTCCACATTTAGAGCAGATTCCCAAAAAGCGTGGTCACTCCCCAAACATCGAGGCATAGAGAGCCGAGATGACATGGCTTTGAGGGGATGATCTGGTGCAAAGAGACTCAAACACCGTTGTGTCTTTAGTAAAGCGTGCTCTACGAGTCGGGTTATCTAGGTAATGTTTCAGTTGCAAATATGACCAAAAAGGGAATTTTGCTGTATTGGATAATTCAGCCATTTCTTTGTGTGTTTTGAATCTCCTTCTCCAGAAAAAGTGTCTTGCTTGGATTTCCCTATGTGGCCATTCTGCTGCCAAGAAATTCCTGGCTAGGCCTGGGATAAAAGTAGGGTTGCCCCTAAGGGGGGTGATTGGGCATTCCTTAGATGAGAGTTTGTGTATGGTACATGCCCTGTCAAACACCTGAAGGGTAGCTCCAATTAGAGGGTGAGCATGTATATGGGCCGTACGTGTTCTTTTGGGAGCCATGGTACTATACCTAATTCCTCCTGAGAGACTAGGTATTCGAGCCCGACCCACCCCTTGCATCTTTCATGGATTTTCCAATCCACCACCCTTGTCAGGTAGACTGCCCAATAGTACCTTTGGATGTCTGGGAGACCAATCCCCCCACTCGACTTTGGCAATACTAGCTTAGCCCATTTGAGTCGTGCGGGTTTGTTGTCCCATAAAAAGGACCTATACATGCTCCGATATGCCGCAAAAAATTAAGGTGGCAATCAGATTGGTATCGTTTGCATCTTGTAAAGCATGCGAGAAAGGATTGACATTTTTAGGATTGAAGTACACCCGAACCAAGAGATTGAGGGAACATGCCATTTCTGGAGGTCTTGACGCAAATTCTCTAATTCTGCTGTAAAGTTTCTAGTATAGAGCTCTGATAAGTTGACAGGGAGTTCTACGCCTAGATATGTGATCGTGTCTGATTTCCATTGGAAAGGAAAGTTCATCTGGCATTGTCGCATAAGGTCGGAAGGTAGGGAGATATTCAAAGTGAATGACTTTGAGTAGTTGATTTTCAGGTTGGAGATGTGTTTGAATTGCTCAAGAACTGACAAGAGGTTTGGTAGGGATGTTAGTGGGGAGGAAATAAATAATAAGACGTCATCTGCGAACGCTGCTATTTTAAATTCACGGCCTCGTACTTGTATTCCCCTAATGTCTGTGTGCTCCCTAATACAACGGAGAAGGGGTTCCAGGGTAAGGATATAGAGAAGGGATGATAGGGGACAGCCCTGTCTCATTCCGTTGTGGATAGAGAAGGCGTTCGGCAGGTGGCCATTGACTCTAACTCTTACCCTTGGGTTGGCATATAGGGACAGAATGAGTGCACACATTTTGGTGCCAAGACCCAGAGCCCCCACTACTTCACCCATATAGTCCCAGGCCAATCGGTTGAATGCCTTCTCCACATCCATTGCAAGAAAGAAACCCTCCCCTTGGGTAGAAGTTAGCCAGTGGTGGAGGTTCAAGGCTTTGGTAGTGTTGTCCCTGGCTTCTCTACCTGGGACAAAGCCTACTTGGTCCAATCCCACCCATTGCGGTATATATTGGGACAGACGCATTGCTAAGATTTTTGAAAAAAGCTTAACGTCCACAATAATTAAGGATATTGGGCGATATGAGGCAACATTGGCGGGGTCCTTTTCATCTTTCGGAATCACCGTGATATATGCTTCCAGTAAGGTGGTCAAAGAATAGGGAGTTGTTGACAGCAAGTTAAAGGCTTTAAGAAAGCTTGGGGCAAGGAGGTCTGAGAAGCATTTGTAGTACTGGGCCGTGAATCCATCGGGGCCTGGACTCTTGCCCGGCTCTGTAGCCTTCAGTGCCGTACCCAATTCTTCCAAGGACCGAGGCGCCTCGAGATCCTGTATAGCCTCATTGGTTAGAGGAGAAGGACTGTATCGACTTAGGATTCTCGTATCAGTTTCATCCTATTGTCTGCTCTAACAGAATTTGGTTCATCGGTGTGAATGTTATATAGTTTGCTATAGAAGCGTTGGAATTGAGAAGCTATAGCTTCATTTTTGAAGTGTGTGTTCCCGGCAGTGTCAGTTACATGATGCACTGTGGTGGTTAGCGTCCGGTTCTGTGTGGCCCTAGCCAGAAGTCTACCCGGTTTGCTGCCTTGTTCATAAAACAAGCGTTGCGTAATTATGTGTCTTTTACGGGCCCTTTTAAAAAGTTCTTCCACTAAGAGAGCCCGAGCCTCTGCCAGTTCCTGTGCTAAGTGGATTGCTTCTAGGTCATGTATCTTGGATGATAGATCCTTTATCAACTTTTGATGTTCTCTTTTCCTCCGAGCTGCAATGGAGAGCATGTGTTCCCGTATGACACACTTGTGCGCCTCCCACTGAGTCAGGGGTACAATGTCAGGCGTGTTGTTGAGGTGAAAGAATTCCTGAATATATTGCCTGATAGTGGCCAGATCCCCAGGGTCTGCCAGAAGGGACGCGTCCATTCTCCAGATCTTGGAGGAGACCTCCCTGTCAGGGAAAAATAGGGTCATTGTGACTGGGTGGTGGTCTGAGAGTACCATCTGCTCTATAGTAGCGTCATGTAAGTACGGAAGGTCAGATTGGCGTATGAAGAGATAATCCAATCTCGAATAGCGGTTGTGTGGTGGGGAGAAAAAAGTGTAGTTCCGCCCATCGGTGTTTAATGTTCTCCATGTGTCATGGAGGGTAAGGGAGGCCAGTTGTCGCTTGGCTTGGCGTAAGGCTGAGAAGGGGAGAGAGGAGGTACCAGTGGAGGTGTCCAGCAAGGGGTTTAGGGCCACATTGAAGTCCCCTCCAAGAATCAAGAGACCTGATTGAAAGGTCTCTAACTTGAGCAGGGTTTCCCGGATAAAGGGTATTTGCTTAGAGTTGGGGCAATAGATATTGGCACCGGCCTATTCTTCCATATACCTTTTAAAAAAAGGAATCTGCCCTCCGGATCCAGCATCTGGTCAATAAGGGTAAATGACAATGACCTAGATAGCAAAATCGAGACTCCCTTAGTTTTCGACTCAGCACAGGTCGCATGGAAGACTGTGGGAAAGCAACGGTTGCATAATCGAGGGATGTTGCCTGATTTAAAGTGCGTCTCTTGTAAAAAGACAATTTGTGCCTTCAGTCGGTGTGCTTCTGCTAGAACGCTGCTACGTTTTTCAGGCACGTTGAGGCCTTTAATGTTTACAGAGTACAACTTGAGTGAGAGAGGAGCTGAGCATTCTTTAGAATTGAGCATATTGAAGTGTTTCTGGTGGAGATAGACCGAGAGGGTCTGTGGTGGTGTGGAAGAGTAGAGGACTAGGCAGATAAAGAACGAGAGAGACCAAGAGAGAGGAAGGAGAGAAATAGGAGAATGAGAGAGAAAGAAAAAAAAGGGGGGGGGGTGGAAGGGAAAGGGGGTTTAGGAAATTGACCTAACTAGTTTAATCTGTCAGAATTGAAAACACTGTCTCCTTCAAACTAAGAGAGACAGGCGTAACTAGTTGTCGCCGGAGGTGGTGTCAGGTCTGCTAATCCACCTAAGAGAGAGATTGGGGTGAAATATGGGGGAAACGGAAATCCGGCTGGATTCAAAGGGGAGCCTGCCTCTCTGAGGTGGGGAAGGGGTCAAACACCGAAGGGTGAGTTCAGATAGATGCGTCCAGAACCTGAACAGTAGACCAGTGTAAAGAGTGGAGATCAAAGTTACCGTTATAAGGACCCAAAAGCTCTGGAGAAGGCCCACCCACAGCTAGATGTGCCCCGTCTCCAGAGCCCCCCGGTCCCCAGTACTAGAGTTAATTAGGAGATTAAGTGCTTTTGCATTTTCAGCAGCCAGAGGGGGAAGGGAGGAGCCCAAGAGGCGTCCAAGTTTACTGAGGGCTAAATGATTGCCCTTATGGCCCCCAGGTCCTTATGAGAGTTTCTAGTGCCTATACCACAGTACATATGCAGTTCCGTCTCCCACTCCCTCCTCCAAGACCGGGAAAGCAATAAATGGATTTTGAGGGGGACCCGTACGCCATTTTTTAAAAATTTTTGGTGCAGTGTTCCCCTTAAAATCCATACCAGACCTGAAGGGTCTGGTATGGATTTTGAGTGGGACCCCTACGTCATTTGTTTTTTAAATTTGGCGCAGGGTTCCCCTTAATTTCCATATCAGATCCGAAGGGCCTGGTATGGATTTTAGGGGGACCCCCACGCAATTTTTTTTTTTAAATTTTGGTTTGGGGTTCCCCTTAATATTCATACCAGACCCAAAGGGCCTGGTAATGGACTGGGGGGGAATCCCATGCTCTTTTTTTCAATGATTTTTATCTATATTGCCGAGACCCTACAATTCATTACAGCCGCGATCAGTTTTAAATGACAATTTTTCCTTTAGAAATGTCATTTTGCTGTGGCACTGTTCTAAACATGGGAAAAATGCGCCAATTTACAGGCATACTATAGACACCCCCCAGGCACAATATTTAAAGAAAAATTTCATTTTTATTGTTTCACTTTAACCACTTGACCGCTGGGCACTTAAACCCCTTAATAACCGGACCAATTTTCAGCTTTCAGTGCTCTCACATTTTGAATGACAATTACTCAGTCATGCAACACTGTACCTATATGAACTTTTTGTCCTTTTTTTCACACAAATATAGCTTTCTTTTGGTGGTATTTAATCACTGCTGGGTTCTTTATTTTTTGCGCTATAAAAGAAAAAAGACAGAAGATTCTGTAAAAAATGCATTTTCTTCGTTTCTGTTATAAAATTTTGCGAATTAGTAATTTTTCTTCATATATTTTGGCCAAAATGTATACCGCTACATATCTTTGGTAAAAATAACCCAAATCATTGTATATTATTTGGTCTTTGTGAAAGTTATAGAGTCCAAAAGCTATGGTGCCAATATCTGAAAATTGATCACACCTGAAGTACTGATGGCCTAATTCTAATTTCTAATTTCTTGAGACCCTAACATGCCAGAAAAGTACAAATACCCCCCAAATGACCCCTTTTTGGAAAGAAGACATTCCAAGGTATTTAAAAAGATGCATGGTGAGTTTTTAAAAGTTGTCATTTTTTCCCACAATTCTTTGCAAAATCAAGATTTTTTTTCTTTTTTTTTCACAAAATTGTCATATTAACAGGTTATTTCTCACACACAGCATATGCATACCACAAATTACACCCCAAAACACATTCTGCTATTACTCCAGAGTATGGTGATACCACATGTGTGAGACTTTTACACAGCGTGGCCACATACAGAGGCCCAACATGCACGGAGCACCTTCAGGCGTTCTGGAGCACCTAGGCCAATTCTGACATTTCTCTCCTACATTTAAAAATCATCATTTATTTGCTAGAAAATTACATAGAACCCCAAAACATTATATGTTTTTTAGCAAAGACTCTAGAGAATACAATGGCGGTCATTGCAACTTTTTATCTCACACGGTATTTGCGCAGCAATTTTTCAAACGCGTTTTTTTTGGAAAAAAAAACAGTTTTGTGCTTTACAAAAAAAACAAAACAGTAAAGTTAGTCCAAAGTTTTTACATAATATGAAAGATGAAGTTATGATGAGTAAATTGATACCTAACATGTCACCCTTCAAAATTGCACATGCTCGTGGAATGGCACCAAGCTTTGCTACTTAAAAATCCCCATAGGCGACGCTTTAACATTTTTTACTGGTTACATGTTTTGAGTTACAGAGGAGGTCCAGGGCCAAAATTATTGTGCTCGCTTTACCAATCGCAGTGATACCTCACATGTGTGGTTTGAACACCGTTTTCATATGTGGGCGGGACTTACGTATGCGTTCTCTTCTGCATGCGAGTACACGGGGACAGGGGCGCTTACATTTTTTTTTTATTGTTCATTTTGCTTTACTTATTTTAGTTTGATGCTTTTTCCAAAAAATAAATGTTTTGACCACTTGTATTCCTATTACAAGGAATGTAAACATCCCTTGTAATAGGAATATGGCATAACAGGTCCTCTTTACAGTGAGATATGGGGTGAATAAGACCCCACATCTCACCTCTAGCCTGGGAAGCCTGAAATCCAAAAAAAAAAAAGATCCTGGCTTTGATCGTAGCTGTGAGTCGGTAGAAGCACCGGAGGGTGGCGGGAGGGGGGGATGACCCCTCTCGCCTCCTGTAAGAATGATCAAGCAGTGGAACAGCCACTATGATCATTCCTATGGTGTAGGAAATCGCCAGCTGAAAAAAATGATATCTGAATGATGCCTGTAGCTGCAGGCATCATTCAGATATCCCAGCACAAAGTCAAGGACGTCATATGACGGCCGGCGGGCGGGAAGTGGTTAAAACGCATTTTTTTAAGACAAAGTTGTCCTTTTATACAATATTTCTAACACATAGCATGTACATACCAAAAATGACACCCCAAAATAGATTCTCCTACTCCTCCTGAGTACGGCGATATCACGTGTGAGACTTCCACAGCCTGGCCACATACAGAGGCTGAGTACAGCCGAGCATGGCAGAGTATGGCTGAGCATGGCAGAGTATGGCCGAGCATGGCAGAGTATGGCCGAGCATGGCAGAGTATGGCCGAGCATGGCTGCGCATGGCTGGGTATGGCTGAGTATGGCAGGGTATTGCAGGGTATGGCTGGGTATGGCAGAGTATGGCTGGGTATGGTAGAGTATGGCTGGGTATCAACGAGTATTGCAGAGTATGGCTGGGTATTGCAGAGTATGGCTGGGTATGGCAAAGTATGGCTGGGTATGGCAGTGTATGGCTGGGTATGGCAGTGTATGGCTGGGTATTGCAGAGTATAGCAGTGTATGGCATGGTATTGCAGGGTATGGCAGAGTATTGCAGAGTATTGCGAGGTATTGCAGGGTATTTCAGAGTATTGCAGGGTATTACAGAGTATTGCGGGGTATTGCGGAGTATTGCGGGGTGTTAGAATATGGCTGAGCATGGAGAGATGGCTGAGCATGGAAGGTTGGATGGCTGGATGTGACTGCATTTGTCACAGAGCAGCGCTGTGGGCACTATAGATCCAGCCCACAGTGATGCTGATCCAGCCCTATAGATCCAGCCCACAGCGCTGCTGCCATCCGATCCCTCCCCCTCTCCTCTCACACTGTACCGATCGGTACACAGAGGGAAGAGAGGAACATGACATGACGCTGGTTTGTTTACATGTGATTGCTCCGTCATTTGACGGAGCAATCACATGGTAAACGGCCGCGATCAGGGATTCTGGGAGGACGTCATAGTACGCCCTCCCAGAGTTAAGCAACCACCCTGTAGCTGTCATTCAGCTATAGGCCGGTTGCTAAGTGGTTAAGCATTAAAAAAAATCACTGCTCCCGAAAAAACGTCTGTTTTTTAAAAAAAAATTTGCATTGATACATGTCCCCTGGGGCAGGACCCAGGTCCCCAAACACTTTTTATGACAATAACTTACATATAAGCCTTTAAAATGAGCACTTTTGATTATTCATGTTCGTGTCCCATAGACTTTAACGGTGCTCGCGTGTTCTGACGAATTTTTTGCCTATTTGGTTTGTTCTGGTGCAAACTGAACCGGGGGGTGTGGAAACTGGAAACAAATTGCATGTGCTGCCTGTTTTGATGGTCTGTGGTCAGAAGCAAAGAGGGGCCAAGTATATGGAGGGATAGGTTGTCAGGATTAGACTCCTTTTTATTTATGTACAATGCTTGGCTTAACTGTAGAGGTACTAGATCGTAATAAGGTGTATGTTGAGTCCATGGGTGCCTATTCTTTTACAAAATGTGAAACTGTAGTCTGTACCTTTGCAGTTAGGCCAAGCACTGGACAGAAATGGAAAGGAGGACCATTTTCTGTCCTGACAACCTATCCCTCCTAGAAAACTAGAACAAATTAGGGAATAAGTGGTGAAAATTAATAGGGAACAAGAACATACAGTATCTCACAAAAAGTATGCAGGGGAGAGCTTCTGTGTGTAAAGAGGCAATTTAAGCCCCATATGTCCCACATAGATGTATGCATATTTACCTATACAGTATCTCACAAAAGTGAGTACACCCCTCACATTTTTGCTACATTGTAGAAACGTGTCATTTCTTCAGTGTTGTCACATGAAAAGATATAATAAAATATTTACAAAAATGTGAGGGATGTACTCACTTTTGTGAGATACTCTATAGGTAAATATACATACATCTATGTGGGACATATGGGGCTTAAATTGCCTCTTACACACAAAAGCTCTCCCCTGCATACTTTTTGTTTTGATACATGCCTCCACATCATGGCATTGATATTTTGTAGATCAACAGATATAGATTTGTTTCTCCAATTATTAAACTGACTATTCGAATGTTTCCAGTATGCCAATGAAGAACAAGTCAGGACAAGATGAACAATTAGTTAACAAATTGCCCACTCTTGGGGAACCAGTCCCATGATGTGATTCGCTGGGATTGCATCCTCGGATTCACTGATACTGTATATAGTTCATTCAGGTTTTTTTCTTTTTAATGCAAAAATATGTTATTATTCCTCCCCTAAAGATTCTAGCACACCTACCATTTGGGCTGATATTCTCATGGCTAGAGTGCTAAATATAAGACCATAAGTCTTTAAAGCCCAACTCTGGGAAATCTTAAAATTCTCCCTTGCGGTGGGGCTGTGCCTGCACTGCAAGGGTTATCTGCTTGTTTATTCTAGCAAAAGCACCCAATCCTGCACTCCCTCAGCAGACACAGCTCTCCTATGATCCAGCAGTGAACTGTCCCCTGGCATCAGTATGTCCAATGCAGGGCTATGGACCCTGCATCGGTCTTGATGACGTTAGGAATTTAGACCACTGGAGCAAAACATGTTCTCCCAATACTCCAGCCTTATTGTGGTGGCTCAAACAGCATGGTACAGGAAATTAAGGTTTATCTATACTGAACTGAGTGGCAGGTAGGTTGACACCACTTGCAAATTAAATAACTCCAAGCATTGGCATGTAATATAGGCCCAGCTTGAACCAATGTAACTATGTATATGACATATCTGACCAATGCTACTGGAAGCTGGAAAGTACTAAAGTAGACTCCGCTACTTCAGTGATCTTCATTTACTTCTGGGTCCCATACTAAGGGGCCAGCCTGATGCCTTGTAAATATAGGAGGTTGGCTGCTGAGCACAGGAACCATTCAGAGAATGCTTTGCATTTTCTGAATGAAAGCATAATGTTCTCTGATTGGATGAGGTGAAGAGGTGGGTCCCACTCTCCACCTCATCCAGTCAGAGAACATTTTGCATTCATTCAGAAAATGCAAAGCCTTCTCTGAATGGTGTCTGTGCTGAGCAGCCAACCTCCCGTATTTTCAATACCTCTTGTGTTCACAATGCAGCCACTTGGTCCAGAACTGTTTGGTTCGCACCAGAACATGCGAACAGGCAAAACATTTGTTCGAACACACGAACACCGTTAAAGTCTATGGGACTCGAACATGAATAATCAAAAGTGCTAATTTTAAAGGCTTATATGCAAGTTATTCTCATGAAAAGTGTTTGGGGACCTGGGTCTTGCCCCATGGGACATGTATCAATGCAAAAAAAAGTTTTAAAAACTGCAGTTTTTTCGGGAGCAGTGATTTTAATAATGCCTAAAGTGAAACAATAAAAGTGTAATATTCCTTTAAATTTCGTACCTGGGGGGTGTCTATAATATGCCTGTAAAGGGGCGCATTGTTTCCGTGTTTAGAACAGTCTGACAGCAAAATTACATTTCAAAGGAAAAAAAGTCATTTAAAACTACTTGTGGCTATTAACGAATTGTCGTTCCGGCAATACACATAAAAGCTCATTGATAAAAGCGGCATGGGATTTCCCCACAGGGGAACCCCAAACCAAAAAAAAAAAAAATGGCGTGGGGGTCCCCCTAAATTCCATACCAGGCCCTTCAGGTCTGGTATGGATATTAAGGGGAACCCCGTGCCACAATTTAAAAAAAAAATGGCGTGGGGGTCCCCCTCAAAATCCATACCAGACCCTTCAGGTCTGGTATGGATTTTAAGGGGAACCCCGCACCAAAATTAAAAAAAAAAATGGCACGAGGTCCCCTCAAAAATCCATACCAGACCCTTATCCAAGCACGCAACCTGGCAGGCCGCAGGAAAAAAGGGGGGGCGAGAGAGTGCCCCCCCCTCCTGAACCGTACCAGGCCACATGCCCTCAACATTGGGAGGGTGCTTTGGGGTCCCCCAAAGCACCTTGTCCCCATGTTGATGGGGAAAAGGGCCTCATCCCCACAACCCTTGCCCGGTGGTTGTGGGGGTCTGCAGGTGGGGGGCTTATCGGAATCCGGAAGCCCCCTTTAACAAGGGAACCCCCAGATCCCGGCCCCCCCTGTGTGAAATGGTGAGGGGGTACAAAAGTACCACTAGCATTTCACAAAAAAAGTGTAAAAATTGTTAAAAATGACAACCGGGTGACCCCGCCCCCTCTGACATCACGGGGAAACCCATAGGGAAGTCCCTGTCAAGTTCCCGTGCGTCAGAGGGCCACTGGGTGGCCCCACCTTCCGTTATTTAAGAAGTGTCAAGACGAGAAGCGTCACAAAGCGGGAGCCTCCCATGGATGCGGAGCGGTCCGAGAACGAAGCGGGGAAGAATACGCCATGGAGGAAGATGCCGGATGAGAACACCGGAGCAAGAAGCAGAGGATCGGAGGAAGAACCAGAGGAAGAAGAAGATGGAGGAAGAAACCGAAGGGAGATAGAAGAAAGAAGACCCGAAGAAGATGGAAAGAAGAAGACTTTAAATAAAGGAATTGTCAAAAACTGTCTCTTGTCATTTTTAACATTTTTGACACTTTTTTTGTGAAATGGTAGGGGTACTTTTGCCCCCCCTTACCATTTCACATAGGGGGGGCCATGATCTGGGGGTCCCCTTGTATAAGGGGGCTTCCAGATTCCGATAAGCCACTGGGCAAGGGTTATGGGTATGAGGCCCTTGTCCCCATCAACATGGGGACAAGGTGCTTTGGGGGGGACCCCAAAACACCCTCCCAATGTTGAGGGCATGTGGCCTGGTATGGTTCAGGAGAGGGGGGGACCCTCTCGTCCCCCCCTTTTCCTGCGGCCTGCCAGGTTGCGTGCTCGGATAAGGGTCTGGTATGGATTTTTTGGGGGACCCCACGCCATTTTTTAAAAAATTTTGGCGCGGGGTTCCCCTCTAAATTCCATACCAGACCTGAAGGGTCTGGTATGGATTTTGGGGGGGCCCCACGCCATTTTTTTTTAAATTTTGGCACGGGGTTCCCTTTAATATCCATACCAGACCTGAAGGGCCTGGTATTGAATTTAGGGGGACCCCCACACCATTTTTTTAAAAATTTTGGTTCAGGGTTCCCCTGTGGGGAAATCCCATGCCATTTTTATTAATGAACTTATATGTGTATTGTCGGACCGACAATTCATTAATAGCTGCGAGTAGTTTTAAATGACTTTTTTTCCTTTGAAATGTCATTTTGCTCTCAGTCTGTTCTAAACACGGGAAACATGCACCCCTTTACAGGCATACTATAGACACCCCCCAGGTACGAAATTTAAAGGAATATTACACTTTTATTGTTTCACGTTAAGCATTATTAAAATCACTGCTCCCGAAAAAACGGCCATTTTTAAAACTTTTTTTTGCATTGATCCATGTCCCCTGGGACAGGACCCAGGTCCCCAAACACTTTTTATGACAATACCATGCATATAAGCCTTTAAAATTAGCACTTTTGATTTCTCCCATAGACTTTTAAAGGGTGTCCCGCGGCTTTCGAATTTGCCGCGAACACCCCAAATTGTTCACTGTTCGGCGAACATAAGTTTGACTCAAACTCGAAGCTCATCCCTATCCAGGACCTCAAAGCAAGTGCAGATCAGATCGCAGAAGTAGCAGTGTCTACTACAGTGGTTTCCAGCTTCCATTGGCATCGACCAGATATGTCATATACATAGTAACATTGATCTAAGCTTGATCAACGTAACTATGTATAACATGCTGATGCTTGGAATTACAATGGTGCAAATTAAGTGATAAAATAAATCCACTGTAAAATTTTTATATGCTTTAACATTTATGAAACAAGTGCTTAGGGTAGGGGTGCTTCAGGTTT
Organism: Aquarana catesbeiana; assembly: GCF_042186555.1. Classification (NCBI taxonomy): domain Eukaryota; kingdom Metazoa; phylum Chordata; class Amphibia; order Anura; family Ranidae; genus Aquarana; species Aquarana catesbeiana. The sequence continues at coordinate 446,256,916 of NC_133326.1, read as the reverse complement.
TTAACAAAATATATTCAGTAATATTATTGTAGTGTTATGCCCTGTACACACGGTCGGATTTTCCGATGGAAAATGTCCGATCGGAGCGTGTTGTCGGAAATTCCGACCGTGTGTGGGCTCCATCGGACATTTTCCATCGGATTTTCCGACACACAAAGTTGGACAGCAGGAGATAAAATTTTCCGACAACAAAATCCGATCGCGTCAATTCCAACCGTGTGTGGCCTGTTCCGACGCACAAAGTGCCACACATGCTCAGAAGAAATTCCGAGACGGGACAGCTCGTTCTGGTAAACTTAGCGTTCGCAATGGATACAGCACTTTCGTCACGCTGCAATGTTCAAAATGGTTTAATACAGCGCACTCTCTTCTTCTTTATAATGTGACAAGAATTAAGTAGTTTTGCTGCTCATATTCACACACACTTCACACAAACTTCTTTCGTTACTATTTATCGGGATTCCCTCAATATATTTTGATTTCTCACATCTGACAACATATTTTTGTATATATATATTTTTTGGCTTTAATGTATATTCTTTTTTTGTGTTTCTATTTTTTTTTTTTTTGCGATTTTGATTTGTACTCCCGAAAATGTTTGTGTGTGTTTTTTGTGACAAGTTCCCACAACACCATTGATATGTTGTTATATTTAATCTGTAGGAGATTGTTTGGTGTTGTTGTCCCTTGTTAATTTCACATTATACTTAAAAATGTACCTGAATACTCACCAACAAACTGTCCTTTTTGGATGAAAACACACACAGGAGAGTATAATTTACCTAAAAAATTTTATTAAGGGCTCACAACTAAACAAAGAGGGAGGCAAAGCTGAAGAAACTGCAGAAGTGGGTGAAGCCTTGGACCCCCAGGGCACACATCAACTATTTAAAAGCAAAATTGGTAGCCTGAGGAGTCCTTATCTAAGGGAGGGCAGTGTGGTCCAGAAGTCCCAGAGATCATGAACAGCAGCAGATGACATCTGTGTCCCCAGGCTATGGTCATACGAGAGACTGCATCTTCTGTCAGACCAGACTGAACCCAGGGTCATCACTCTTTGGTCTTCTTTCCATGCTTCCTTCCACGCTGTGGCTGTGGTGGTGGAGTTGTGGCAGCAGGAGGAGGAGGAGGATCGTCGATCTCAATGACATCCGTCTTGGGTGTTAGTTCCCCACTCAACCCCTTACATAGGACTTTATAAATCAGGTCCTCAGAGAGCTTGCGTTGACCCTCCTGCATGCCCTGCAATTTGGTGGCAGCCATGCAGGCAAAGGCCTCTTCAGGACTGGGGAAGGCTCGTAGGGACGCAGAAGCCTCCTGGATCAGCCTGAGCGCTGAATCCTGCACGGGACTTGGAGTGGCCTTCCTGGCCCTTTTGTATGGAAGGCGGAGGGGAGGGACCTGAGACTCAGTCAGGCTGCGACTGGTCCCAGGCTTCTCTTGGCTGACACTTAGCCCCGCCTCCTCCTGGCTGCCACTAATCCCCGCCTCCTCCTGGCTGCCACTAATCCCCGCCTCCTCCTGACTGCCACATTCCACAACCTCCTCCTGGCTGAGGTCTTCCTGTGTATGAAAAAGGGACATAGTTTTAGTATTGTTTTCATCAATCACACACAATTTTCACCTCCTGACTGCTGCAAATTGAATGTTAACAAATATAACAGACTATCCTTCTGAGCCCAGCATTTTTCATTTTTGTCCCAATTTTGGGTGCCCACTACTGTGTATTGATATGTAAAACACTTTTTTCAATCATCAATTAGTGATCAATAATAACATCTAGTAAACATCATTTATTTATTGTCCTGAAATCTGTAGAAGAATGCTATACCTGGCTCCAGCTGGGCTCCTCCACTTCTTCCTGGCTGGAAGGCCCAGGTTGGACATCGGAAGCCTCGGCTGGGGTGGAAGGAAGAGTGGAAGGAAGAGTGGAGAGGGATTCCCTGACTTCAGTGTGGTCTGACAGAAATCGCAGTCTCTCATAGTACCACAGCCTGGGGACATAAACGTCATCTGCTGCAGCTCCGGACCTCTGGGAATCTGTGACCTTCTTGCGCTCCCTAAGATAAGTGCTCCTCAGGCCACCAATTTTAGCTTTTAAATAAGGGATGGTTGCTGTGGGGACCACCGGCTTCACCAACTCCAGCAGTTTCTCCAGCGCTGCCTGCCTCTTCTGTTTGTGGTTATAGTGGGGGTGTCTCACTTGCCACAGACAGGGCAGCTCCATGTACTTGTCTATGAACAGGGGCAGGAAATTGTGGTCGTTGAACCCATCCATTTTCTCTGCAAGACACAACACAAGACAAACCCTAATGTCAGGCAAAACTCCCCTAATCTTGTTACAATATAGGCTTCCATTTCAAAGCAGTATAGGCGCAAGTTTAGATCTTACCTTCGTTATCACGATCGGCGTCTCCGATGCTCCTTCCTCCGCTCACAGATCGTACGTAAGACGCACGTGTGTTACGCTTTATACACACTGCGCATGCGTATAACTCCGCCCGCCCCTGACGTTCTTTCTAGTCTATTCCCCGCCCCTTTTCGTTCGGCGCAGTGGGGGAAGAGCACATGGCGGATAGACAGCAGGTGCGTGCTAATTGTAGCAACGAGGAGGAGGAGGAAAGGCCGGAGCTTGAAACGTCCCGATCCAGAAGGAGATTTAAGGACTCAAATATGTCCTTTGGGGAGATGTTGGAGATGGTGGACATCCTGAAGAAGGCCGACTATGATGGAAAGTATGGGCCTTACCCCAACCCCAATGTCCGAAAGGCCAAGATCATGGCGAAAGTGGTCAGGAGTCTGCACCGGAAATTCGGGGTACGACGATCGAAAGATCAGCTCAGGAAGCGGTGGTCGGACCTGAAATTACGAGAACATGAGCAGTACAGAAAGATCCGGAGAGTGCTGCAAAAAAGTAAGTAGTTGTGCTGTGTTCCTATTCTTTTTGTGTTTATTACGTTCGTGCTGCTCCATGTGCTTTTAGGAACTGTTGTACAGTTTAAAATGGCAACTTTCATGTTCATGGGCACATTATTCGTTCGGATCAAACATTTTTCGTTCCAAATATAAAATACCATTGTTTAGCCCATATGCATTTGGCCACCATTTTGACGCCCTATACTTGTCTTCGAAGAATTGGGTTGTGTAGATAGCTTTGTTACTAGAATGAAATGCAAACTAGATTCTGTGTAAGGAGAGGACACTGAGCAGCTGTTTTCACATCTGGACACTGGAGCACTAGTGTGGGACACAAGAATACCATTTTTATTAGGGGGGGCCACACAGGTGCTCCAGTGTATACTATAGGGGGGTCTCCATCGGTGAAGCTTGTACTAAACAGGTAAAGTATTGCAGGTTGACAAAGGGCATTAAAAAAATTACATCTTGGAACTCTGCTAAAATAGATAATTGTACACCACTTCCAAGCAATGTTTCATCTTTATAGTTCTGACATTAAATATCTGTGTGCTAATTGTACCATTTTTGTTTGACATAGGGGAGAAAAGACTCGGAGGACACCCCTCATCTGAGGAGACCAGAGCCCCCCCCCCTCTGGAAGAAGGGGAAATCCACCCAACACAATCTGAGCAGGAGGAAGAAGACGTGGTGGAACTAGTCACCACAACAGGTGAGTGTCTGCAACCACAGGCTCAGATAAGAGATGGATTGTGGCATTTTTTTAAACCAAATTTATTTTGGGGTTCCTCTCTTTTTAGGTGATCGTGAGGTTGTGGATGAAGATCCTTTCACATCCGAAAGTGCCCAGATCCTGATCGGGGAGATCATGGGGTGTAATTTACAATTGGAAGCAAAACATCAATGATGTTATTCCAAAATATAAAAACATCATTGATGTTTTGGGGCGAGTTTAAAACCCCTCCAAATCACTTTCTTCTTTTGTGTGCTACAATGTGCTAAATGTTTTTGTGATTTTTCCCAAAGCCAAATTTGGAGGATGCACACAGTGTGTCAACATGTGCTATCTGCCATCACGGGAGATCAATGGACGCGTTTTGGGGGTGCAACCCCTTCTTCAATAATAAAGTAGCGTTGAGGAAGGGCTTGCTCCCCCAAAACACGTCCCTTGATCCCCCGTGATGGCAGGTAGCACATGTTGACATTGGGCAATTTGTGTGCATCTTCCAAATTTGGCTTTTCCTGGGGTGACTTCCCCCCATCTGAACGCTATATCAAACACAGTTCCTAAATACTCATGTCTGATATTGCCTTCAAGTTCTACCAAATGTGAACTTTGTAAGATCAAGATTTGTGTCCTTCTTGTTGGTTTTACACAGGCCTGTTTTCTATAAAATGGACATTTTGATTTGGGATAATGCCACCACAAAAATTGTTATACAACAAACATGTTGGTTTGTCAGCAAAACCTTTGGTAAATGCACATGTGATTGTGCAGGTATTAAAAAGATTGTTAATCAAGAATGTGTGGATTATTGTCTCAACGCTACAACACTTTTGGGGTGATGTAATTGTTGTTTTATGAGAAAATGGGGGTTATTTCCTAAGGGCAAATCCACTTTGCACTACAAGTGCAGTTTCAGTGCAGATGCAAGTGCACTTGTAGTGAAATGTGTTTTTGCATTTAGTAAATAACAGCCAACAGTGCTTTGTATAAGGTTACACAATCACGACATTTTCTGGACTCCACACATTTCTGTCAGGGTCAGCTCAAACAAACACAAGCAGTAAATGTCCACAAAGATTTTTTTTTTTTTTTTATTTGAAAAAGGCTTCACATATTGTCTGGCATATTGATAGCCCCCCTACCCGCAAAGAACTCCAGGTAGCGTAACCGGACATCACGGGCACTCAGGGAGGGCAAGCCAGGACGGCCACTTTCAAGCGCCGTCAGTGTGGTTTGATGTAGGATTCCAGCCTCAGGCCCAACTGAGCCAGCATAGTTGGCCGAATGTTTCAGTAAAAAGTTATGGAGAACACAGCAAGCAAGTATTATATGGTTCAGTTTATACTCCGCCATATGGATAGGTGTCAGAAATAGGCGGAACCGGCTGGCCAGGATTCCAAATGTGTTCTCCACCACTCTTCGGGCTCTGGCCAGCTGGTAATTAAAAACCCTCTGTTCCGGGGTGAGGGTCCTCATTGAGAATGGCCGCATCAGGTGGTCCCCCAGTGCAAATGCTTCATCAGCAACGAACACAAATGGGAGTCCTTCCACATTGTCCTCTGGAGCTGGCAATTCCAAGCTGCCATTCTGGAGATGCCTGTAGAACTCCGTCTGGGCAATGACTCCACCATCGGACATCCGGCCATTCTTCCCCACGTCCACATACAAGAAGTCGTAATTAGCCGACACCACCGCCAACATCACTATACTATTAAACCCCTTGTAATTATAATAGTACGACCCCGAGTTGGGTGGTGGGACGATGTGGACGTGTTTCCCATCAATTGCCCCTACGCAGTTAGGAAAGTCCCACCGCTGGGCAAAGTGGGAGGCCACAGTCTGCCATTCCTGTGGCGTGGAAGGAAACTGTTGAGGAAAAAACAATAAACATTACTATTTTTACTCTGAAACATGGCAAGCAGATTAGACACAAACATTATGGGGCAACCTCCAGATAGCATTTATTAAGGGGAATTTAACAAGGCCAAAGTATAAGGTACACCTATCATATTCCCCCCCCCCTCTCATGGGCCATTTCTAACATTATAGGGGGTGTGTGGAAATCTTGGACAGGTAACCCTCTTCACTTCATTGAGAGATGAATGCCTAAATAATGGGTATTACTTTGAACAGCCCCTCCTTAGTTACACTATTGTCAGCCCACTGGACAGGTAAGAAGTGTCTGAATACAAAGATATAAATACACACTGTACACATTTGAGGACATTTGGACATTCTGCTATTACCTATCAAGATAATAATAGGATACAAAAACTTTAAACAGTACCATTGGAAAGTATACAAGCAGGCCCTTGCACTACATGCTTTGGGCAATTCATCCATAAATCTGACCACAAAAGAGATGGGTATAGTGTGTATGGGTTTGGCAAAGTCAGCAGATAAATGATTGAGGATAGAGAATTGGGATCAGCTGACTTAGCAGTTGGGGGAGGGAGGGTTACTAAAAATTATTTGGGGACACCACAAAAAAAGCCTCTGGCACTCTGCCTGAATTTAAATAAAAAATAACATTACCAAACATTTTAGGGGGTGTTTGGGGTAAAGCACTACTATGGAGCTGATAAAATACATTGTTAAGTGACTACATGAGGTGAATATAGGGCAGGAGACACCATGCTGGGGAGGTTATTGAAGGGCAAATATGTATGAAGGACCTTAAATAATAATTACATAAAAATCCAGCATGCATGAGGACAAAGGGGACATTCACAGCATATTACAAGCATGGTAATTAGGGAATGAGGAAAGAAATACAATATATTATCAAACATTAAAGACAATAAAATGTGATATAAAAGGATAAAAATCTTACCTTCATATACTCCTTCTGCAGGACCTGTATGATGGCAGAACAGGTCTCTGGGATAATGATCCCCAGAGCCTGGGGGGAGATGCCTGTCGAGAACTTCAAGTCCTGCAGACTTCTCCCTGTGGCCAAATACCGCAGGGTAGCGACCAACCTCTGCTCCGGAGTGATGGCTTGCCCCATGCAGGTATCCTGCCTGCTGATATAGGGGGTCAGCGAAGCCAACAAATGGTGAAACACGGGGTCCGTCATCCTGAGAAAGTTCCTGAAATCATCAGGATTATTCTCACGGATCTCACGGAGCAAAGGCATATGACAGAACTGGTCACGCTGAAGCAACCAATTCTTGGTCCATGAACTCCTCCCCACCCTGTTCATGGACTGGACTTGTGTCAAGGTCAGGACCCCAACACCAAGCCCCCGCACAGCACGAACTCTACGAGGAGTACGCATACGAAACATGGCTAGAAAACGGTCAGCTGCTCAGAACGAAGTAACAGAACGCACTGAAGAACAGCAAGGCCTGTGAAGAGCGACCTGAAAAACAGCAACGAGCAGGCAAGATCACACAGAAAACTCTGATACGAACTGACTGCACGCACTGAAGAGCAGATACAAACCCACAAGCACAAACTGAACGGCAGAAAACGATCTGAAAGCCACGAGTCTGAAAAAGCGCGAATCGTCTCTCACCAAACTTTTACTAACACAAGATTAGCAAAAGGAGCCCAAAGGGTGCCGCGCTTGGTTCTGAACCGGCCTTTTCTAGTCTCGTCGTATGTGGTGTACGTGACCGCGTGGTTGGCGATCGGAAATTCCGACAACTTTGTGCGACCGTGTGTAGGCAAAACAAGTTTGAGCCAACATCCGTCGGAAAAAATCCTAGGATTTTGTTGTCGGAATGTCCGAACAAAGTCCACCGTGTGTACGCCCTATTACTCCCAAAGGAGCCACTGGAAAATCACCCAGGTTGTTTTCCCAGTAGATTTCCCTGCAGCCAGGCATACGTTAACAGTCATTCTTTGCCTTAAAAAACAGACTAGGGCTGTTCTTTTTTGTTGTTTTTATTTTTGACGTAACTGGGATAGGGTTGAGGGAATTGAGTGGGATACTCCAAAAAGAGAACTATGTACAGGTTGGGGACAGTAAACTCCTTTCTGAAAAAATGATGCAGAAGTCCATGCAATAGCAAACTGTGGACTTGGTTTTGTAGTAGAAGCAGTTAAAAGCTGACTTCTTTCTTTAGAGCAACAAGAGCAGAGTCCCTTCAAGTAGAACTAGATAGACTAAGCTTATCAGGACACCAGCCGACATCCCCTTTGGTCAAACACACAGCTGACTCACAAAAGGGGTGGCAGCAGCCCAAAAGTTTCTAAGATCTCTCAGCAGTCTGTACTAATAAAATGTCCAGGGAAGGTTGGTTGCCTCCTTCCAACATCTATGTGACACCTTTCTACTATAATACCAGACTAGATCTTCAGAAGACAGACCCTCGGTCAGCTCACTGTGGCTTCAGAATCCAGGCACTCAGGTCGCCCACCGCATGAACAGCAAGCATATGGCAGCATTGCCCTTTTGGGCAGCAAGCCCTTCAGGCTGGACTTCCTCTCTGCAAGCAAAGATCCAGCAACTCTGTGTCTCAGGGTATTTATACAGACTCTCAGCAGCCTTCTGTTCCATGCTCCCTGGGATTGGCTAGGGTTGTATACAAATTCATGCTGCTATTTGCATTGCTTTACACCTATGTTCCAGAGAATTCTTCAGTTCTCTGGAAAGCAAAGGGAACAGTGAAAACTGGCAGCAGCTGAAAGACTAAGCAGACCTGAACTGACTACAGGTAGCACAACAAAATGTACCTAACACAACAATTACAGCCACACTGGTTACAGTGAGACAAGAAAAATGTACCTAACGAGCAAAAATACAACTCCCCTGAACACAGTGAACCAGCACTAAATCTAATTAATCCTAGCACCTATCTAGGAGGGTGCTACATTATATTGGGCAGAAGTTTCTTTTTAGAAACAGAAATCCTGTAAAAAGCCATTGATTACAAAAAAATGGAAGTGAATATGTGAAATCCAATTTTTGAATATTGTTTATGACTGGTGCAGGTACGATACAGAGCCTGTTACTATAATCCTGGTGTCACTAACTAGTGAGTCACTGTCCTGGAACATGAACACAGAATAGGTGTTTAGAATTTAAAAACGACTTGCTTGTGATAGTGACTCATTATTTAATAAAGTATAACAATAACAGCTTGGGATTCAACATCTTTAAAAACAAATAGGAAATGGCTAAATACCATATTTCTTTGCTGCTAGGTTTCCTTTTACCACTACAAAAAAAAACCCTCCTTGGTAAAATAGTATTTTATTTCAAAATATTTTAATGTCTTAAAAGAATAAAGTAAACATTATAGAAATGTGCATGTAGTGATTGCTGAATGACTCATGCACTTACAGCATTCAGACTGGAGTATATTTTATAGTTTAAACACAGCTTGTTTCAACTAGGACTGTGTTACAGCTGATTACAGAAAAAGAAACTGCAAGACATCTCGATCTGCATAAAACCTCGATGCCAGCAGTTTTATGCCTCCTTCGTTTTATGCCATTTTGCAAGTGTTTCACATCCCAGAAACCCGCCTGTCACATTTACTTTGACTTTAATTGCTCTGAGAAATGTAGTATTTGGGAAGGGTTGTAAGTGGTTTTATCAAAAGTACACTAATAAATTCCCCAGCTGTACAGCATTTGTCTTGAAATCTCATTGTTAGGTATATCTAACACACCATAAAAGAAGAGACAGGAGACTTACATTTGCTGAAGTTTCTTCATTTCTTTGACAATATCATGTAGAACCCTATAAAATGAACTAGCAGTTTGATATTTATGTAGTTGCTATGGAAGGTTGACTATAGCTTGCAGAAAATGACTGTCAAGCTAGAAACAAAAATTAGATAATATTTGCAACAAAAACGTCTTCACAGATGAAGGTTAATTTATATTATGTATCCAGCAATCCTATGTGCATTTTAACTCCCAGGAATATCCAATTTGTTGCTACTGGAAAATAGCATGCTGGATTTTAGATTCTTCATGTACCTGGACTGTCAAGGTAATAGAAATAACATTCAGCAGTGTTGGAATTTAATTACCTAAGCAATATATTACATCCAAGTGATTAGTTGACCTTTAAAGCCAGATCCACATTTTAACATTGTGTTGTAGTGCATTCATTTTTATCCAATTTTAAATGGCACCCCAATGCACCACCATAGACCTGTGTTTAGTGAACCACAAAGCACAGCTGTGAACCATCTGGTTGTTGAAAATACTGTGTGTTAAAAGGTTAAAAGTACTAAGGACTGTTTATGTTAATTTGTAACACAACGGTAAATCTGCTCTTAGTATGCTGTAGAGGAGTTATCTCGGAATGAAAATCAAAGCATTTTGGATGAAAGTTCTCAGATAATTACATAGTTACATAGTTACATAGTAGGTGAGGTTGAAAAAAGACACAAGTCCATCAAGTCCAACCTATGTGTGTGATTATGTGTCAGTATTACATTGTATGTCCCTGTATGTTGCGGTCATTCAGGTGAATATCTAATAGTTTCTTGAAGCTATCAATGCTCCCCGCTGAGACCACTGCATGTGGAAGGGAATTCCACATCCTTGCCGCTCTTACAGTAAAGAACCCTCTACGTAGTTTAAGTAGATATAAAGTAAACTTTTAGTAGTAAACTTTTTAGTAGTCCATCTTCTGCCCTGGATGCTTCCTGTCATATACAAACATACATTTAAAATACTATATAATCTACACTGCTACTAAGCTGATCCAAATAGGTATGAGGTTCAAGCTTAGGATGATGCAGAGTTTACCCTAAATTGCTCACTCTTTGGTGAAAGGGTGAACTAAATGGTCTGTTTGCATGCCCACCACAGTAAACCTCTGGCAATGCAGGAAGTCATTCATTAGTGACAAAGTTACTACCACTATTGAATATCAGCTTCCCACTAGCAACCAATTACACATCACTAGCCCCATACAGGTGAATGTTAAAAGAGAAGTATGGTTTTGGGCTTTTTTGCAGTTTTATACTTACCTAGGTGGATGCAGCTTTGGTCCGAGGCTGTATCTGTCCCCCGGGCCTCTGCACTGAGAACCGAGCAATCAAACACCATTGTCGTGATGATGCGGTGCCTGGACTGACTTCTGTGACATCATCAGAGAGCAGACTTCAGCCCGCTCTCTGCTGAAAATGGGTCACAGGAGTACAAAACGGATTCCAATCTTGTGATCCATAGGAGCTTTAGCTATACTTCTCCTTTAAAAGTTGAGCCAGGCATGCTGTCTGACATCAATCATAAACTCTGGCCATATGGATATATTTGGTCAATGACATGAGCCAGCATTCCAGGCTCCTTTGTTTACATTCAGGTGCTGGCCAAATAATCGCCTGGATGGCAGTGATTGGGGCCCAGGATTCATCTGTAGGGATGCTTTTTTTCTGGACATTGTGGGACATTATTTTTTGACATTGTGGGACATTGTTTTTTGGACACCATGAGCATGAGCCATTATTTTTGGACATTGTGGAGCATTCACATAGGGATTTCAGATATCTGGAGGCCACTTTATGTTAAATAGAGCTTCCAGTTTCAAATTAGCCCCCTTTAATAGACCGCCATATCCACCGGTCAGGGATGTGGAGATCATGCCCCTTTTGTTCTTTTCCAGGGTGCCCCTAGCACGACACCTTCCCCATGTACACATGCTTGCTGCACTCACCTCTCCTGACCAGCCAGGCTGCATGTTTGGATAAGAATCTGCTATGGATTTTGGGGGAATGCCATTCTATTTTTTTTGTTTTGTACATGGGATTTTTCCTTAAAATCCATTCCAGGCTTGTACTTTTGGAAGGAGAGGGACGTCTTTTTTTCTGTTTGTTTTTTTAAATGGGGTTCCCTTTACAGTCCATATAGATGTTAAAACGAATTCCCAACTGCTGGTTTTCAAACAGAACAAACTGGCTGCGAATTGTCAATTACTGACAAATTAAAATGGCAATGGTTTTCAATGTAAATGCTGCTTTTGTTTTAGTACATCATACAAGTGCACCATTTTTACAGACTAGTATAGCTCATCCCCAAGCATTGTATTTGAAGAAATTGTGCGTTTTTAATATTGCCTTTTAAACCTTTTTAAAACTGTTAAAAGCAATGTTTTTAAACCTGTTTTTCTTTTCATACATCCTGGGACACAGAACATGTTTATTTTCATAATAATAGGGTTATGCTGGCATCTCCAGGTGATTGGGCAAAAAAAGACAGGGAGTACCTTACCAGATTTAATCCCTCCCCATTGGGCAAGGTTTCAGTTTTTTTACTAGTGTCTTATGTGATGGACATGTATGTGCAGCTCTGTGCACAAAAATAGCTAACCTCTCAATGGTTCCAACTTGGATTAAGAGGCTGGCTTTATTCAAATCCATGTCCTATGGCTTGCAATGCTCAGATGAATTGTACCCAAACCCCACACTGGTCACGCAGGGACAGCCTGAAACATTGCCGATCAGCAATAGACCCTGTATAATGGGACCCTGTGCAATGATATATTGCCTTGCAGACCTGTAGGGTGCTATACAGATTGAAGGCAGTCCCCTGCAGGGAAATCATATCCTGGAAGGCAGCAATAAGATTAAAAATGTACTATGGGTACCCATGGGTTAAGGATCTGAACCGGGGTGGGGGGGATATGGGAGGATCAAAGATCAAGTAGGGTAGACGATGGTGCAGCTCCCCAATAAATAGCTCTCCCTCAATATGCCATCCCGGCAGGATGACAGCTCTATCTGCCCATCTTGGTTTGGCCACCAATCACCATCCGTGAGCAGGACTGTCAATCTATATCCCTGCCCACTCACCTAATATAAATCCTGAGTTACCATCCAAATTCACTTGTTGAGTTGACAAAGGGGCAGAGTTTGTTGCCCCGAAACAGAGAATATAGATTACAGCAAACCTAGTAGTGGGGGTTGCAGGGTTGCAGCAGAGTCTGGCTATGGAACTAAAGGTTACAGCAGAAACTGGCTTAGGAACTACAGGTCATAGCAGAGACTGGTTGTGGGACTAGAAGTTGCAGAAGAGCCTCAAGGCTAAGCCACAGGTTGACAGCAGAGCCATTTGCAGTGGGACTACAGGTGGCAGCAAGTATACATAGAGTTATGACCTTCCCTGGTGGGGGTGGCAGGGCACTAACAGGCAAAGAGGAGTCCTGTTTTTTTTTTTTTTTTTTTAAAGGGTACCAGTGCACCAGTGTTTTCTGCAACACGGTGCTTCTCAGCTGATGTGGATCACTAACTATCAGCAAGGATCTCTGCATGTTTGTCAGCAGGCCAATGTCTTACAGATGACAGAGAGGAGGGGATGAGGGAGATGAGGGCTCCCAAAAACCTACAGATAGGGAGCAATCTGGCAGTTCTCTGTGAGAAGGGTTAGTATATGCCATGCAGCTCTGACTCCCTATATCTATCTGGTATCTCTGCTAATTCTGGGACACATTCCTCCAGTTCATTTGTACCAAAGGTGGAATTTACATCACTGAGTTTCAGCAGCAGCTTTCTGGGATACTTTGGATCATGGCATTCACCACAGCTTCCTTGATACTTCCCTATACATCCTCATTAAAAGAGTTTTTTACACAGACTGGGCTCACCCTGATAAGGGATTAGTTCCAAACATATGTTCAATCAGCAATACCCCATGTACAGTGAGTTTACTATAAATGGGGTGCGCTTTTGGTAGATCCCGCAGTTATTATCACTATGAGAGCTTTACATGCCCACTGGACGAAGTCCCAGTGTTAAAGAGGCCTCGGTCAAATGCCTGAATGCACTGTTTAGGGCCTTGGTTCTGGTTAGGGAAGCATACAGCCAGTGCTTGCGGCTGTAGGAATCTGCCAAATGTCAAGATCTGAGCTCATCACATGATGAGAGGAAGGGATCCTTCTATCTATACTGAAATCAGCAGGAACCTGGAGGATTTTTATTTTTTCAATGTGCTCTCAGGGTATTTAGTGAATGTAGGGCTCCATTCAACAACATCTCATGTATGGAAGCGTTGGTCAGTGGAGTTACCCTGTAAAAAGCATCTGGAACAGTTACCCTTTCAAGGGAACAATTTAGCACTGTCTGTGATTCTTTTTTTAATTGCACTAACATACAATTTGTCAGGACAAGTTTTCGGGGTATTTCCCCTTCATCAAGGTCCAAGCAGTACTAATGTACAAAGTTTTAGCAGAGTGTTAACAAGACAAGCTCTAAGAAACTTGAAAGATGGAAGATGTCACTGTTCATCTGTGTTTCCTTTGGTTGATTAACTGCTTCTTCATTCATCTATATGCAGAATCTTGCATCTTGCTTTAGGTGATTGTAACTGTATTAGTACAACTTCCGACAGAAACGACTGAATACTGTCCGTGATACTTTTTTTTGCACTAACATGCAATTTTTCAGAACAAGCTTTCAGTGTATGTGCCCTTCATTAATTGTTTCAGAGACCTGCCACTACTTACAAGAAGCATTGCTTTTGCCAATCACAGGCCTTGAGCTGCAAGCCCAAATCTCTGGTGCAGTTCTGCTAGCAACCATGGCTTCTAAGCCATCAAGCCAGGGGACAAGTCCTCTGCTCAGTGAAAGGGTGTCCTCACTCGCTTGGGTGAGGAAAAGTTTCCAGACCTTTCACAGAAGTTTAGCAGCAGAGCCGCTGGGGGACCCCAGAAGACGGTGTTCGGGTCCACTCTGTGCAAAACGAGCTACACAGTGGAGGTAAGTATGATATGTTTGTTATTTAAAAAAAAAAAAAAAATGAACCCTTACATTCACTTTAAGTATTTCAGGGTATCCAATACGAAGCTGGACAGGTTTGTATTTAGGACCAGGAATCCTCAAGCATTTATATGGATGCTCGAGTGGGACTAGCTTTTCCAATATGTCTTTCATTAAAGTTTCTACCTCATCTGTTTTGCAGAATTTAAATAGAAGGGTTTTGGTGATTCTGATCTCCCCAGAGAACTTTCACACATGGAAAACAGGACACTTCCAGACTGACCGACACAAGGTTTGCTCTTCCATCCTTCTTTACAGTCATTGGTTTGAGAGCATAACTTTTTTCCAGTTTGTAACGCTGGAAAAAGTGAATGTTTGTGCAGCTGAGGATGCTTCTCTCAGCCGGCATGTTTATGCATTGAGGTTCTTACCATTTTGGGGTTGATGGTTTGGTGGCTCTGTTTGGGGTTGCCCTTTAGCCCTGCCTTCATTTCGTTGCTTTCATTGCTTTTTCCCTATCATCATATGCTGTGTTCCAGGATGTACCTAAACAAAGTCAGATTTTGTTACCTGCAAAATCCTTCACTTAGAACACATCGGATCCTTTTTCCTTGTGATTCATGTCTGCTAAAAAAAAGTAAAGCCTTGACTAAACGGAAGGGGCTATATCTGGAAGGGAGCTTCTGTTTTTTTCTTCGTAATTATTCTTTTATTGAAATTTTCCAAAATATTACAAATAGAAAGCTAAAATACAATTTACATCGACTGTCAGAAAAGAGGCATTCAAGGGGGAAAAGAGAACATATTGGTTTACAATCACTTTGGAAGATATAAAGGGTTACACATAAGTAAATACAAAGCATCAAAAAAGTTGTTTGACAGGAAAGTAAATGGAGCGTCCAACAAATATGTTAAATACTCAAATGGTTCCAGGCATGTAATCGCAGGACCAACTAACTCCAGGTTAGCACATGCAGAAGATGTTTGGAGCCAAGGCAGCATAATAAAGACTGTGGCAGCACGTCATTAATAACTATAGCGGTCACATTTTTGCTCAATAATCCAATGTTATGCCATAGCTTAGTATTTGGCGCCATCTAGCGGCCAAAATTGTGAATAGACTTTGTTTTTTTTTGTTTCCTTCTCAAGAATGTGAGAAGATGAGAGGAAGTGACTATTTTTGTTTACATCTCCACATTAACTTGACCTACCCACAATGCCTATGACCTCCCATGAGCACCAAGAGAACTGAACTGCTTTGTGGGAAGGCTATAAAAAAGAACTCAGCGCGGCCATGTTAGGTCTCTTGGAAACGCATGGCCAGCCTGGGAGGACCTGTGTGGAGGTCTAAAGCGAAGCGCGGCTACACCCATTGCGGAGCGATCCGATCAGCGACCCTGCAGCACATCAGTGAGCTGGACGGACGGCGAGGCAAGACTGGGAAGGATCCAGTGAAGCCTGTCGAAGCCCTCTGAGAGCCCCAGAACATCTGAGCGGAGCGGAGCAGCGTAGCAGTGTCGGTCGGACCCTGTGCACCGGAGCAGAACTGCTCTACATTACAGACCTGGTTGGGTGAGAGGGCTGCTGCCCAAAAGTTTCCTTGATGCACTTTCACACACCTGCCTTTATAATACAGAGTTGCTGGGACCTGTAGTTCCACAGAGGAAATTCAAAGGATTAAGACTGAGTTCAAAATAGGCCTCAAGCCTGTACCTCATTACAATTCTGATACTGTGTTATTGGCATCAGAGGTAGTTGCAGTACTGTTACATTACAACATTAGTTCAATATTCAGCTTGCTTTGACCCGGGAGTTGCTAACCTTTGGATTACAATTTACTTTACATATAGCTAGCAGAAGAAAGAAGAAAAGAAGGACTGTCTCATAAAACGCAAGGCTTTGTGTTTCATTGCTCTATTAAAGTTACTATAATATAAAGCAGTGGGAGTTCCCTAGGGATTGTACTATACTTTATTAAACTAGCATCTGCTTTCTCTACAATTACAAAGCGTGCTGAGGGTGGGACGGTGCCCATAGTGAAGTCAGTTCACTCTGTCATTTGTCCCATTTCTTAGACATATTGCTAGTAAGTTCATTTAAACACTTTACATTTGTGTAATACCTTTGTGAGTTAAATCTGTTGGCTGTCACACTACGTTGGTCTGACAGTACAACTGCTGTAACCATTACTTTGAAGTAGATACAGTAAAACATTATTCTTGGTTAAGTATTCCTGTGTGGAGTGTTGTTTCCTTTTGTATTGCTGACCAGGTGGAAGCAGGAGGGTGAAGGTAAAGACAAAAGGTGCATTATATTGTACACTGTGAAATTGTCTTTAAGTTTGTCGCACACTAACATTACACCACAGCTGTGTCAAGGGGACTGAGTCAAAATTTAGGGGCGTAATTGTAGAGTACAGGCCCAAATAAAATATCAGCAGCTCCTTCAGGGGTCAGTGCTACATAACTAATAGAGGTAATAAATCCATATAAAAGAAAAGATGAAGGAATATTGTAAAAAAGGCCCAAATCCAACTATCTGGTCTTTTCTTGCTAGTGTCCAACCACCTAAAGATGTTCTGTGTCCCTTGATGTACTCAAAGAAAAGGACTTTCCAGGTAACCAAAAACCTGAGTTTTTGCTTGCCCTTTTTGACAACACTTTAACTATTAGCCATAAAAATGGACAAAATTAACTTGCAGAATTTGGCGCCATAGATTTGAATAGGTTTCAGAAAACCTCTGTCAGGTTTTTATTGCTTTGCCAGTTCTGTTGGCAGATTGTTCTTCATTTCTTTTCTTTTTTTCACAAACTGTTCTTCATTTCTTATCCCTGCTGGCACACAAACAGTGAGAAGAAATTTTCCTGGCAGAGGTTTCAATCTTTATATGCTCTAGTACTAATAGGGATGGGCTGAACACCCCCCTGTTTGGTTCGCATCCAGAACATGCGAACAGGCAAAAAATTTGTTTGAACACGCGAACATCGTTAAAGTCTATGGGACACGAACATGAAAAATCTAAAGTGCTAATCTTAAAGGTTAATATGCAAGTTATTGTCATAAAAAGTGTTTGGGGACTGGGTCCTGCCCCAGGGGACATGTATCAATGCAAAAAAAAGTTTTAAAAACTGACATTTTTTCAGGACAATAAAAGTGAAATATTCCTTTAAATTTTGTACCTGGAGGGTGTCTATAGTATGCCTGTAAAGTAGCGCATGTTTCCTGTGGTTATAACAGTCCGAGAGCAAAATGACATTTCTAAAGGAAAAAAAAGTCATTTAAAAGTACTAGCGCTAGTGCCAGCTATTAATGAATTGTCAGTCCCGACAATCCACATAAAAGTCATTGAAAGTCATTGAAAAATAAAAAAAAAAAATGCGTGGGGGTCCCCCAAAATTCCATTACCAGGCCCTTCAGGTGTGGTATGGATATTAAGGGGAACTCCATGCCAAAATAAAAAAAAAAATGGCGTGGGGTTCCTCCCAAAAATCCACACCAGACCCTTATCCGAGCATGCAACCTGGCAGGCCGCAGGAAAAGAGGGGGGGATGAGAGAGCGCCCCCCCTCCTGAACCGTACCAGGCCACATGCCCTCAACATGGGGAGGATGTCCCCATGTTGGTGGTTGTGGGGGTCTGCGGGCGGGGAGCCTATTGGAATCTGGAAGCCCCCTTTAACAAAGGGGACATCCAGATCCCAGCCCCCCCCATGTAAATTGGTAAGGGGTACATTGTACCCCTATCATTTTACAAAAAGAAAGTGTCAAAATGTTAAAAAAAACACAGGAGATGGCTTGGGACAAGTCCTTTATTAAAAATAAAAAATAAAAAAGAGATTGTAGCGATGTAATCCAATAAATCCATGCTCCTACTCCAGTGATGTAATCCAATTCTCGATCTCCAGTGATGGATGATCTCCAGCGACTCCAGCAAGGAACACGCACAGGATCCTGCCTCTGGACCTACCCCATCCCCCTCTGACAAGGGGAAACCCCGGGGTTTCCCAGTGACGCGTACGGGTGACACGACATCCCACTGATGCAACGCAGGATTCCCGTTGCATCAGAGGGGGGCGGGGTCATCCGTACATATCACTGGGAAACCCCGGCGTTTGCGGCATTAGTCCGCAAAACTAGTTGAGACGCTATCCGTGATCAACTATCCCACTGTGATTTTCCCCGATTGGGGACCATTATTTTGGTGATACCCATGGATTGTTACCATGCTTTTAATCTGTTTTTGGTTATTTGCCATGTATTATTAAATATGTATTAATAAACTTTTATATATTTTTTTATACTATTGTCTATATCCATACTGGTTTCACCTGTACCGCAATAGTCCAATTGCCCCTGTTCTCTAAGGTAGCTTGGTTGGGGATTAAGTCCCCTTTCTATATATCCCTTACATTTGTTTAAAAAAAAAAAAAAAAAGAGAAGCTGCAGTTGTTTCTAAAAAAAAAAAAAATTGAAAATCAGCAGCTAAAAATACTGTAACTGCTGACTTTTAATAGACACACACTTACCAGTCCAGAGATGCAGCTCTCTCTGCACCTGGACTGGTCTTTGCCAGTCTTTGGGTCTCTGGCACCTCCATCTTGTTTGTGGGAAGCCGGCTGTGACTTCCGGTGGCTTCACAGCCAGCTTCCTACATGCATACGTGAGTAGGAGATCTGAGACAAAGTGGGAGTGGGTACCTGTGAAAACTAGGTACCTACATCCATAAAAAAAGTGGAACTTTCCTTTTTAGGTGATGTTCCGCTTTAACAATATCACATCATATCTATAAAAATGAGTAAACAAATCCTTTTTTTTATATATAAAACAAAACAATTCCTTTGATTCTGGTATGGATGACATCTCAATCGAAAGTTATAACAGAAAACGCCCTCAAAATCTATATCAGACACTTATCCTAGCATGCTCTCCCCCTCCTGAACCATTCCAGGCCACATGCCCTCAACATGGAGCGGTGGGTGCTTTGGGGCAGGGGGGCTCTTCCCCAAAACACCTTGTCCCCATGTTAATGGGGACACGGACCTCTTCCAGACAACCCTGTGCTGTGGTTGTGGGGGTCTGCAGGCGGGGGGGCTTATTGGAATCTGGAAGCCCCCTTTGACAAGGGGGACCCCAGATTCTGACCCCCCATGTGAATGAGTATGGGGTACATAGTACCCCTACCCAATAACCCCCCAAAAAACAGTGTTGTGTAAAAAAAAGCACGAGACGGTTTTTGACAAGTCCTTTATGAAAAATTACTAATGTCCCTCGATGTAGATCCAACTTCAATCACAATTTCTTCCTTTG
The DNA here is from genome assembly GCF_042186555.1 of Aquarana catesbeiana. NCBI lineage: Eukaryota > Metazoa > Chordata > Amphibia > Anura > Ranidae > Aquarana > Aquarana catesbeiana. The sequence goes on along the minus strand of NC_133326.1, from coordinate 446,237,304 downwards.
CCACCGCTGCCTCTCTGAAAAAAAAACACCCCTCCTCCGATGCTGGCTCCTGCCATTCTGTCAGCTCCCGTGTCTGACAGTTCACATATAGCTATGGGGCGTGGTCATGTGGTTATGTAACTCAGGGAGACCCTGTCCACTTGTGATGTCACGGACCCATCATGACTGGGTCTGTGATAAACAAGGGTGCGGGGTCTCCGGGTTACATAGATATATAGAACATGCTGCAGCAAAAATGGCATTTCTAAGAAGAAAAAAACAAGTCAAATCACATTTAAAATGGCTTGTGGTTATAATTGCCGGCACCTGGCTATTAAAAAAATTAAGAAATTAAACGGCATGGGGTCCCCCCAGTCCATACCAGGCCAAATTATTTTTTTAAATGGAGTAGGGTCCCCCCAAAATCCATACCAGACCCTTATCTGGGCATGCAGCATGCACTGATCCGTGATGTTACAAGGGGGGCTGGGCCAAAGGTGAAATTGCCAGGTGTCCTCACCCTTACCTATATAAGAACTGTCAAAGCACAGAGGAGGCATTTGGCGGCCAGCCATCCCAGAAGGCGGGTCTGGCGGATTGGCGGGCGGCATGATTGATGATGGATTTACATCGAGGGACATTATTATTTTATTTTTTTAATAAAGGATTTGTCAAAAACTTGTCTCCTGTTTTAATTTTTTTGTTAAACTTTTTTGGTGAATGGGTAGGTGTACTATGTATCCAATACTCATTCACATAGGGGGGTCAGAATCTTGTTAAAGGTGGCTTCCAGATTCAGATAAGCCCCCTGACCAGAGACCCCCACAACCACCGGCCATGGTTGTGGGGATGAGGCCCTTGTCCCCATCAACATGTTGACATGGTGCTTTGGGGTTGGGGGCTGCCTCAAAGCACTCACCCCCCATATTGAGGGCATGTGGCCTGGTATGGTTCAGGAGGAGGGGCGCTCGCTTGTCCGCCCCTTTTCCTGACCTGTCAGGCCCCACGGCACTTTAAAAAAAATTATTTTTTTTATTTTTAACTGGCACTTTTTTTATTCAGCTGTCAGCAGGGAAACCCATTGACAGCTGATGACTCATCAGCTGTTAAGGACGCCGCAGCCGCCTTCCCGGTCAGAATGCACTATGCAGCGCTCAGTGTATTGCAGGGTGTTCGGCGAGGTGAACATCCAGTGAGTAGGATGAGTAGAATTCTTTAAAAATGCCATAAATCTTTCCCATAGTTTGTAGAGGCTATAACTTTTGCGCAAACCAATCAATATATACGCTTATTGTGATTTTTTTTACCAAAAATATGTAGAAGAATATATATTGGCCTAAACTGATGAAGATTGAATTTTAAAATATAATCTGAGTAGCTCTATATTGTCATGCACCTCATCCCGCTAAGCAAAATTTGAAATGTGGAGGAATGGGATTGTAATGGTGCTACCAACAATTATTTAAAAAATTGAGTAAAAAAATATATTTTCTTTTTAATAAATACAAAGGAATAAAGAACTGAGTACACAAAAAAAATATAGAAATGGTTAAAAACAATGATAGAGCATTTACAGGGTGCATATATTGGGTTGCTGGTGACCCACAAGGGAAAAGGAAGGATGGTCACAGATAGATGTTAAATCCCAACATGTTTCGCCAATGATTGCTTCCTCAGGGGATAATGTGGGGCCACCACAATAATCCAGCTCTAGCATAAAAAGGAAAAGAATATACATAAATAATAATACATCATAACTAAGACGTAAGCATTGTCATGACCTCAGGAAGATGCACAGCACATACCTCTGTCAGTCCAAAACCAGGAGATGCTAAGGTTTTGTTGGTAGGTTGCCTCCCCAAAAACAAGACAGACAAAAATAGATGTCAAAAAATGAGTCCCAGCCTAGGAATGATACAGGGGAGACCGTGTACGATTGCAGGGGATAGAAAAAGGCCCAGCTGAGGAATATGGAAAACAAAGGATTAAATTAATATGACCATATTCTGGACAAAAAACAGTAAACGTAAGTCCAAAAAAATGGGCCCTAAGGAGAAAAGGACCCAAAAACGTAGTATAGACTTACTATGCTCAAAATTGGAAAACACATGGGTTTAGGGGCGCCATAATACTGATGTGGACACAGAGAGGAAACCAGAAATTATCCCTGATCTTGGGTGCACAGTTTAGTTTAGCCACTAAAATGCACAAAATGACCATCATTAAGGGAAGGATTTTATGTTGAAATTTAACCACAAAATAAAATTGATCAGTAATCCAGAAAAGAAAGTTTGGATAGATTAATACATTAGCTGCATCACTGAACGTTTAGAAAAAATGTGTGGCATATAGCTCAATAGTATATTTAACTTTGTACAGTCACCAGTTGCTTTAATAGAGTGGATCCAGTCATACATACTGGAGCATCACAAAGCCAAAAAAGGACTATCAGTAGAAAATCAATGAGCAGCAATGCAGCGGTAAAAAGTTTGTCAATAGCTCCATAATAGTCAACCAGGTAGTGCATTGTATAAAGCCAAGAAGTGAAGTTTTTTTACCTGCACACAAACATCAGAGGGTAAGGTCACCCCCCCTATTCTTCAGCCAGCTGATTGCTGGTGTGGCCGGCATTAAATACCCCCCGCCCGCTTGGCGTGTGGTGTCACCAAGCGAGCGCAGACGAAATAGTCCACCGCGCATGCGCCTGTGTCAGGAGCCATGGCTACCCACAATACCCAAGAGTAACAGCGACGAGCGTCAAATGACGCAGGCAGTGTGACACAGCCAGAGAAAGCCAAGGAAGGTGTGATCAGGGGGGAGAGAGATGGACAGAATTACACATCAGTGGCGAAGCCATCGGTGTGTAAAGGAGGGGCAAGCCAAAGACCGGATTGGATGGGCGAGCTGGAAAAGGGCGTGGGGGACAAAAAATGGGCAAGAAGTCCTGAGCGTCCGTACGACCCCACACCTTCCTAAAAATGTAAAGGTAATTTAGAACACACATTTTCTGATTCACTTCAAGGCACAAATGGATCTTCAGGTATGCAATGACCTCAGATGACTCGTCCCAAATTAAATACAAATCGATCTACTATACACGTTGATGCATCTTCCACACTGGCCTCTAATTTGATGCCCATCACCAGGGCTACCACTTTTTCACCCTCACCTTCATCAAGCTCTATTCCCATTAGGAGGGTAAGTGAACCTAACCTCCTCTCCCCTTTTCCTCACAGCACCTTGGCTATAGATCCCAAAATAGCCCCTATTTTTTTAGTCAAAACTCCAGACCTGGTCGGAGTCTCAAAGCTGCACTACCCCCACCTCTCATGGAGACACTCAATTAGAAGTTATTAACTTATCATCTGCTCAGTTGATTAAAGATGAGATTGATGTATTGAAATTGAGGTTAACTTTTTGTACTCAAGTTGACGGTAACAGGTTCCAAATGATAAAGGATATACATTTTTTTGCCAAGAAACTTGTGTTTAAGGTAATTTATGACAAACCTTCAAATAAGGATGCCAGCTCTTCCAGTTCTCTTGATACACAATCCAGTCCAGACAGTGATGCGCTCCAGGCCCTTGAGGACCTTATGGAGCTATGGGAGGAGGGTCACACAGATTTGGAGGCATTGCTCACCCCCTTCCTGGTGGTGTGCATGCCCCCAGTGTGACCTCCCCCCCACCATTGTCATATAAGCCCAAATCATGGTCATTTCCACTTTTGAGTAACAACCCCAATAGGCATTTGTGGAACAGACCACTAAGGAAATTACCAAATTTGATTTTCGTACTGCTCAGAGCAATAATAATCTTTCTGTTGGCCAAAAAAAAGCTATTCAGTCCCTCCAAAACAATCCCTCAATTTTAATTAAACCTGCACATAAGGGTGGCAATGTAGTGGTTATGAACACTGACGATAATGAAACCATGTGTCTCCACATCCTTGTGAATAGAGAATGGTATTGTCACTTACCTACCTGAATTGCAGAGGGAGGCCTCCCTTACGGCTTCTACTCGCGGCCCCTGGTAAGGTAACAGGAGGCACAGAAGTGAGGAGTGGTACAAGTGTCTGGCAGGATCAACAGTGGAGAAAGTCAGTCCAGAAGTCCAGGAATTCCTTTCAGGAGACACGAACAGGAGGCAGGCTGGAACTGAAGTACTGGACTGGAACCAGAAACAGCTGACAGGTTGTCAGGCTGGAACTGGAGTGCTGGACTGGAACCAGGAACAGCTGACAGGTTAGCAGGTTGGAACTGGAGCACTGGACTGGAACCAGGAACAGCTGACAAGTTAGCAGGTGGGAACCGGAATACTGGACTGGAACCAGGAACAGCTGACAGGTTAGCAGGCTGGAACTGGAACACTGGACTGGAACCAGGAACAGTTGACAGGTTAGCAGGCTGGAACTGAAACACACTGAGAGTAGTCAGGCAGGGCGGGTCGGATATCAAGCGGGCAGCAGAAGAACCAGAGGAACAGGCAGGAGAGTAGTCGAAAGCAGGCTGGAGGTCGGATGCAGGTGGATAGCTGGGATAACCATGGATAGCTGGGTATTTCATAGGCAGTGTTAATTTTGGAAGCAGATTTCGATTTAGTTTTAGTCCTAGCCTTAGGACTAAAATGGCATTTTAGTTTTAGTCCCATTTTAGTCTTCTGCAATTGTTTTAGTCGTATTTAGTCGACTGAATCTCCAGTACATTTTAGTCGAATAAAATGTCCTACGTTTTAGTCGACTAAAATCTCCAGTACATTTTATTCGACTAAAACTCATTTTAGCCGTCTAAAATCTAATTGGTGTAATTAAATTGTAATGCATTAGTTAAACATTTCTCTACAATTTCCAAACTCATTATATACTGCTGGAGTGAAAAATCTATTATTTATGGTGTTGAGGTATGAACATGCACTACAGACCAGTGTTCATTTTGAAGTCACATTTCAATTTAGTTTTAGTCTTATGCCCCGTACACACGGTCGGACTTTGTTCGGACATTCCGACAACAAAATCCTAGGATTTTTTCCGATCGATGTTGGCTCAAACTTGTCTTGCATACACATGGTCACACAAAGTTGTCGGAAAATCCGATCGTTCTAAACGCGATGACGTAAAACACGTACGTCGGGACTATAAATGGGGCAGTGGCCAATAGCTTTCAACTCTTTATTTATTCTGAGCATGCGTGGCACTTTGTCCGTCGGATTTGTGTACACACGATCGGAATTTCCGACAAAGGATTTTGTTGTCGGAAAATTTTATATCCTGCTCTCAAACTTTGTGTGTCGGAAAATCCGATGGAAAATGTGTGATGGAGCCTACACATGGTCGGAATTTCTGACAACAAGGTCCTATCACACATTTTCCGTCGGAAAATCCGACCGTGTGTATGGGGCATTAGTCTTTTGACTAAAATGCCATTTTAGTTTTAGTCCCATTTTAGTCTTTTGACTAAAATGCCATTTTAGTTTCAGTCATATTATAGTCATCTCAGTTGTTTTAGTTTTAGCTGTATTTTAGTCGATTAAAACAGTATTCATTTAGTCGTCTAAAATATTTTAGTCATTTTAGTCGACGAAATTAACACTGTTCACAGGTAAGTCTCAGATCAGGTTAAGGCACACAGAACGCTGTAGAGCAGACAGCAAAGCTTGCATGTGACAGGCAGGTTTAAATAGCCCACCTGGCGCCAACAGGAGTGCGCGCGCACATTCCCGAGCGCGTGTGCGTACGCGCAATGGTGTCCGCGAGCGTGCGCCAATAAGCCTGGGCCGCCTGTTACTGGTAGGATCTTCCTGACAGGTATCGACCTATTTCCAAACATCTGATTGATAACTTTAACCTAGAATACTACTCTTTGATTACTAAGGCCTACCAGAGGGGACTTATCAACAAGGGCACATGGAATTATCTTAATGTTAAAGAACCCAAAACTCCTACGCTATATATACTTCCTAAAGTGCATAAGTCTCTGATTAATCCGCCAGGTCGCCCAATTGTATCTGGTTGCCAGAGTCTTACTGAGAATGCAAGTGCACTCATCGATAAGTACCTTTACCCTCACGTAACTGCCTTATCTTCCTATATCAAGGATACTATTGACCTTTTACAAACTATTGAAGGCATGCATGTTCCCCCAAATACCTGGCTTATTGTCATAGACATAGAAAGCTTATATAATGCAATTCCACATGCCAAAGGCATAGAAATGATAAGGAACCCCCTTAAAGAAAGGGGCAGCTCTGCTCATCAATACAATATGTTCATTTTGGAACTTTTGAATTCTATCTTTGTGTAATATGTTCTTTTTTGGAACTTCCCACTTCCTCCAGGTGCAGGGGCTTGCAATTGGGACCAGGTGTGCCCCATCGTATCCCAACCTGTACCTGGGGGGGTGGGAAAGGGAGTTTTTTCAAATGATCATGTGTTGATGTGCCTGTCCCACCTCTTATCGTGGTACAGGTACATCAACGACGTCTTACACCTTTGGTCAGGCACTAGGGACCAATTGGCAAGGATGGCTTTCTTTACGCTTCTCTTTTTCGGAAACCCACTTCTGGGAATACAATACTGCATGTCTCTAGTGGACACCCTCAAATGCTTTTAAAAAGCATTCCATTCAGTCAGTATATCAGACTAATGCCCCGTACACACGATTGGACATCGATCGGACATTCCGACAACAAAATTCATGGATTTTTTCTGACATATGTTGGCTCAAACTTGTTTCGCGTACACACGGTTGCACAAAGTTGTCGGAATTTCCGATCGCCAAGAACGCGGTGAAGTACACCACGTGCGACGAGACTAGAAAAGGCCGGTTCAGAACCAAGCGTGGCACCCTTTGGGCTCCTTTTGCAAATCTCGTGTTAGTAAGAGAGACGATTCGCGCTTTTTCAGACTCGTGGTTTTCAGATTGTTTTCTGCTGTTCAGTTTGTGCTTGTGAGTTTGTATCTGCTCTTCAGTGCGTGCAGCAAGTGACGCGTGACTCTTGTCATTCTGTTCTTGTTCGTTCGTTACTGTTTTTCAGGTCACTCTTCACAGGCCTTGCTGTTTTTCAGTGCGTTCTGTTACTACGTTCTGAGCAGCCGACCGTTTTCTAGCCATGTTGCGTATATGTACTCCTCGTAGAGTTCGTGCTGTGCGGGGGCTTGGTGTTGGGGTCCTTACCTTGACACAAGTCCAGTCCATGAACAGGGTGGGGAGGAGTTCATGGACCAAGAATTGGTTGCTTCAGCATGACCAGTTCTGTCATGTGCCTTTGGTCCGTGAGATCCGTGAGAATAATCCTGATGATTTCAGGAACCTTCTCCGGATCACGGACCCCGTATTTCACCGTTTGTTGGCTTTGCTGACCCCTTATATTAGCAGGCAGGATACCTGCATGAGGCAAGCCATCACTCCGGAGCAGAGGTTAGTCGCCACCCTGCGGTACTTGGCGACGGGGAGAAGCCTGAAGGACTTGAAGTTCTCGACAGGCATCTCCCCCCAGGCTCTGGGGATCATTATCCCGGAGACCTGTTCTGCCATCATCCAGGTCCTGCAGAAGGATTATATGAAGGTAAGATTTTTAGCCTTTAATATCACATTTTATTGTATTTAATGTTTGCTAATGTATTGTATTTCTTTCCTCATTCCCTAATTACCATGATTGTAATATGCTGTGAATTTCCCCTTTGTTCTCATGTATGCTGGATTTTTAGGTAATTATTTTTTTTGTCCTTCATACATATTTGCCTTCACTTACCTCCCCAGCATGGTCTCCTGGCCCTATATTCACCTCATGTAGTCACTTAACAATGTATTTTATTAGCTCCATAGTAGTGCTTTACCCCAAATACCCCCTAAAATGTTTTAAAATGTGATTTGTGCTTTAAATTCAGGCTTTTTTTGGGGGGGTCCCCAAATCATTTTTAACCCTCCCTCCCCCCAACTGCTAAGTCAGCTGATACCAATTCTTTATCTATCCTCAATCATCTATCTGCTGACTTTGCCAAACCCATACACACTATACCCATCTCTTTTGTGGTCAGATTTATGAATGAATTCCCCAAAGCGTGTAGTGCAAGGGCCTGCCTGTATACTTTCAAATGGTACTGTTTGAAGTTTCTGTATACTATTATTATCTTGATAGGTAATAGCAGAATGTCCAAATGTGCTCAAATGTGTACAATGTGTATTTATATCTTTGTATTATGACACTTCTTACCTGTCCAGTGGGCTGCCAATAGTGTAACTAAGGAGGGGCTGTTCAAAGTAATACCCATTATTTAGGCATTCATCTCTCAATTAAGTGGAGAGGGTTACCTGTCCAAGAGTCCCCCCCCCTATAATGTTAGAAATGGCCCATGGGGGGGGGAGGGGGAATCTGATAGGTGTACCTTATACTTTGGTCTGTAAAAACTACCTCAAATAAATGTTATCTTGATGTTGGCCAAGAATGTTTGTGTCTAATCTGCTTGCCATGTTTATGTGCAAAATGACTAATTTTTTTTTTTTGTTTGACTCCACAGTTTCCCCTTCCACGCCACAGGAATGGCAGACTGTGGCCTCCCACTTTGCTCAGCGGTGGGATTTTCCTAACTGCGGAGAGGCAACTGATGGGAAACACGTCCACATCGTCCCACCACCCAACTTGGGGTCGTACTATTATAATTATAAGGGGTTCAATAGTATTGTGATGTTGGTGGTGGTGTCGGCTACTTATGAGTTCCTGTATGTGGACATGGGGAAGAATGGCCGGATGTCCGATGGTGGAGTCATCGCCCAGGCGGGGTTCTACAGGCGTCTCCAGAATGGCAGCTTGGACTTGGCACCTCCAGAAGACAATGTGGAAGGACTCCCATTCGTCTTCGCTGCGGATGAAGCGTTTGCACTGGGGGGACCATCTTATGCGGCCATTCCCGATGAGGACCCCCACCCCGGACCAGAGGGTTTTTAATTACCGGCTGGCCAGAGCCAGAAGAGTGGTGGAGAACACGTTTGGAATCATGGCCAGCCGGTTCCGCCTATTTCTTACACCCATACATATGGCGGAGTATAAACTGAATCACATAATCCTGGCGTGCTGTGTTCTACACAACTTTTTACGGCAACATTCTGCCAACTATGCTGGCTCAGTTGGACCTGAGGCTGGAATTCAAAATGAAACAACCCTGACGGTGCTTGAAAGTGGCCATCCTGGCTTGCCCCCCCTGAGTGCCCGTGATGTCCGGCTAAGATACCTTGAATACTTTGTGGGTAGGGGGGCTATCAATATGCCAGACAATGTCTGAAACCTTTTTATAATAAAAAACAAAAAACAAATAACTACTCAAATCTTTGGTGACATTTACTGCTTGTGTTTGTTTTAGCTGGCCCTGACAGAAATGTGGTAAGTTCTGAAAATGGTGTGATTGTGTAACTTTACAAAGCACTGTTGGGTGTTATTTACTAAAGGCAAAGACACTTTCCACTACAAGTGCACTTGAAACTGCACTGAAACAGCACTTGTAGTGCAAAGTGGATTTCCCTTAGGAAATAACACCCATTGTCACAGAAAACACCAATTAGAGCACCACAAGTGTTGTAGCGTTGAGACAATAATCCACACATTCTTGATTAACAATCTTTTTAATACCAGCACAATCACATGTGCATTTAGAAAAGGTTTTTAAAACAAACCAACATGTTTGTTGTATAACAATTTTTGGGGTCACATTAGAAAAAGTAGCAATGTCCATTTAAGATAAAACAGGCATGTTTAAAAGCAACAAGAAAGATACAGTACAAATCTTGAACTTACAAAGTTCACTTTTGGTGATATTGAACTTGAAGGCAATATCAGACATGAGTATTTACAAACTGTGTTTGATATTGCGTTCAGATGGGGTGAAGTCACCGCAGGAAAAGCCAAATTTTGAAGATGCGCACAAATTTACGAATGTCAACATGTGCTACCTGCCATCACGGGGGATCAAGGGACATGTTTTGGGGGTGCAACCCCTTCCTCACAGCTACTTTATTATTGAGGAAGGGGTTGCACCCCCAAAACGCATCCATTGATCTCCCGTGATGGCAGATAGCACATGTTGAAACACTGTGTGCCTCTTCAAAATTTGTCTTTTCTCAAATTTGACAAAAAATGTCTAAAATTTGTAGCACACAAAAAAACAAAGGGATTTGGAGGGGTTTTAAACTCTCCCTAAAACATCAATGATGTCCTTCATTTTTTGAAGAACATCATTGATGTTTTTCTTGATGTTTTCCAAGTCCCTATTACACCCCATGATCTCCCCGATCAGGATCTGTGCACTTTCCGAGGTGAAAGGATCTGGATCCACAACATCACGATCACCTAAAAAGATAGAAACCAAAAAACACCATGTATTATAAATATGCCGGCATCCATCTCTTACCTGAGCCTGTGGTCGCAGACACTCACCTGTTGTGGTGCCAATTTCCACCACGTCATCCTCCTCCTACTCTGCTTGTCTTGGGTGGATTTCCCCTTCTTCCAGAGGTGGGGGGTCTCTGGTATCCTCGGATGAGGGGTGTCCTCCGAGTCTTTTCTCCCCTATGTAAAAAAAAATAGGTATACTTAGCACACAGATATTTGATGGCAGAACTATAAATATGAAACATTGCTTGGAAGTGGGGTACAATTGTCTATTTTGGCAGAGTTCCAAGATGTAGAATTTTTAGTGTCCTTTGTCAAGCTTCAATACTTTACCTGTTTTGTACAAGCTTCACAGATGGAGACACCCCTATAGTATACACTGGAGCACCTGTGTGGCCCCCCTAATAAAATAGGTGTTCTTGTGTCCCACACTAGTGCTCCAGCGTCCAGATGTGTAACCAGCTGCTGAGTGTCCTCTTCTTACACAGAATCTAGTTTGCATTTCATTCTAGTAACAAACCCATCTACACAACCAAATTAGTTTCAGACAAGTAGGCCCTAAAAGTTTTATAGGCCGAACGAACAATGTTTTATACGAATGAATAATGCGCCCATGAACATGAAAGTTGCCTTTTGAAACTGGATAACAGTTAAGAAAAGCACATGGAGCAGCACGAACGTAATAAACATAAAGAATAGGAACACAGGACAACTACTTACTTTTTTGCAGCACTCTCCAGATCTTTCGGTACTGCTCATGCTCTCTTAATTTCAGGTTTGACCACTGCTTCCTGAGCTGATCTTTCGATCGACATACCCCGAAATTCCGGTGCAGACTCTTGACCACTTTCGCCATGATCTTGGCCTTTCTGACATTGGGGTTGGGGTAAGGTCCATACTTCCCGTCATAGTCGGCCTTCTTCAGGATGTCGACCATCTCCAACATCTCCCCAAAGGACATATTCGATGCCTTAAATCTTCTCCTTATGGATCCAGACGTTTCAGGCTCTGGGCTTTCCTCCTCCTCCTAGTTGCTGTAATTAGCACGCACCTGTTGTGTCTCCGCCATGTGCTCTTCCCCCACTGCGCCAAATGAAAAGGGGCGGGGAATAGACTAGAAAGAACATCAGGGGCGCACAGTACATGCATGCACTGTGTGTATAAAGTGTAACACGCGTGCGAAGTACGTACGATCTGTGAGCGGAGGAAGGAGTATCGGAGGCGCTGATCGTGATAACGAAGGTAAGAGCAAAACTTGGGCCTATACTGCTTCTAGATTGAGGCCTATATTGTAACAAGATTAGGAGAGTTTTGCCTTGACATTAGGGTTTGTCTTGTGTTGTGTCTTGCAGATAAAATGGATGGCTTCAATGACCACAGTTTCCTCCCCCTGTTCATAGACAAGTACAGGGAGCTGCCCCGTCTGTGGCAGGTGAAACATCCACATTACAATAATAAACAAAAGACATCGCTGGAGAAACTGCTGGAGTTGGTGAAGCCGGTGGTCCCCACAGCAAACATCCCCTATTTAAAAGCCAAAATTGGTGGCCTGAGGAGCACTTATCTTAGGGAGCGCAAGAAGGTCACGGATTCCCAGAGACCAGGAGCTGCAGCAGATGACATTTATGTCCCCAGGCTGTGGTACTATGAGAGACTGCGATTTCTGTCAGACCAGACTGGAGTCAGGGAATCACTCTCAACCCTTCCTTCCACTCTTCCTTCCACCCCAGCTAAGGCTTCCGATGTCCAACCTGGGACTTCCAGCCAGGAAGAAGTGGAGGAGCCCAGATGGAGTCAGGTATAGCATTCTTGCACAGATTTCTGGTCAATAAATAAATGATCTTTACTAGATGTTATTATTGATTGCTGATTTAATACAGTTTTTTACATATCAATAGACAGTAGTTGGCAAAAATAATTGGGACAAGAATGAAAAATGCTGGGCTCAGAAGGATAGTCTGTTATATTTGTTAACATTCAATTTGCAACAGTCATGAGGTAAAAATTGTGTGTGATGAAGAAAAAACTAAAACTATGTCCCTTTTTCATACACAGGAAGACCTCAGCCAGGACGAGGCTCTGGAATGTGGCACACAGGAGGAGGCTGTGGAATGTGGCAGCCAGGAGGAGGCGGGGCTAAGTGGCAGCCAGGAGAAGCCTGGGACCAGTAGGAGCCTGACCGAATCGCAGGTTCCTCCCCTCCTTCCAAACAAAAGACCCAGGAAGGGGAGTCACGTACAGGATTCAGCACTCAGGCTCATTCAGGAGGCTTCTGCATTCCTCAGAGCCTTACCCACTCCTGAAGAGGCCTTTGCCTGCGTGGCTGCCACCTAACTGAAGGGCATGCAGGAGGGTCAACGCCTCATGTGTGAGAAACTTCTTTATAAAGTCCTAACTAAGGGGGTGAGTGGCGAAATCACACCCAATACCGACGTGATTGAGTTGGACCATCCTCCTCCTCCTCCTGCCACAACTACACCACCACAGCCACAGCGTGGAAGGAAGCGTGGAAGGAAGACCAGAGAGTGATGGCCCTGGGTTCAGTCTGGTGTGACAAAATATGCAGCCTCTTGTATGACCACAGCCTGGGGACATACATGTCATCTGCTGCTTTCATGATCTCTTCTGCACCAGACTGCACTCCCTTAGATATGGACTCCTCGGGCCACCAATTTTGCAGGAAAATAATTGATGAGTGCCCTGGGGGCCAAAGGCTTCACCAATTTCTGCTGTTTCTCCAGCGTTGCCTCCCTCTTTGTTTGGTTCTGAGCCCTTAATAAAGGAATTTTTGGTTCAATTATACTCGCCTATGTGTGTTTTCCTTCAAAAAGGACAGTTGGTACATTTCAAAACTACAATGTGAAATTAACAAGAGACACCAACACCAAACAATCTCCTTGAGATTAAATAATACAAGATAATACAAGATAGTGTTGTGGTAACTTGAGACACAAAACGCACACAAAAAGATTATGGAGTAAAACCCAAAAAAACTAAAAAAATACATCAGCCTGGAAAAAAATACAAAACAAAAATAAAACAACAAAAAAGAAATTTGGTCAGATGTGACCAATCAAAATATATTGAGGGAATCACGATAAATAATAAAGAAAGAAGTTTTTGAGAAGTCTGTGTGAATATGAGCAGCAAAATTACTTAATTCTTCTCACATTATAAAGAAGAAGAGAGTGCGCTGTATTAAACAATTTAAAACTTTGCAGCGTGACGAAAGTGCTGTATCCATTCCGAATGCTAATTTTACCAGACCGAGCTGTTCCGTCTCGGAATTTCTTCTGAGCATGCGTGGCACTTTGTGCGTCGGAATTGGCCACACACGGTTGGAATTGATGCGATCGGATTTTGTTGTCGGAAAATTTTATAGCCTGCTCTCAAACTTTGTGTGTGGAAAAAGTCCGATGGAGCCCACACACGGTCGGAATTTCCAACAACAAGCTCCGATCGCACATTTTCCGTCGGAAAATCCGACCATGTGTACGGGGCATAAGAAGAAACTGTACATGTGATGATGACTATAAGAAAGCAGCCTATGGACTCTATGCTAGATTGAAGCATAGAGGCTATAGCCACAAATTGCTTAAAAAGCATACAACAAAGCTTCCAAATGTGATAGGATAGACCTAATTTTTTCCACTAAACTACTCAGCAACCAGTTAGAATTATAACACAATACTCCAGACATCATGCTCAATTTTGGAATATTCTAACTCAATATTGGCCCTTACTGTTGGCTGATCCCTCTGCACAGAAATTTATTAAGTATCAACTGGAAATCACGTATCGACGGGCTCCATCACTTAGGGACAAGTTGGTGCGTAGCCACTTTGATCCCGGAGGCGTTGGTGCTCCATCTCAAACTGGCACTTTTGCTTGTCGCAAATGTGATGTGTGTCGCTATATTCTAGATGGTTCAACTATGCTTCTTCCAAATGGCCATATGCATATGATTCATCATAGAATCTCTTGTCAGACTGTTCGAGTGGTATATCTTGCCTAATGCCTATGTGGGTGTTTTTACATAGGTAAAACCAAATGGCCGTTTTTCAAAATGATCAGATATCACACTACTCCCATTTCTAAACGACTTATGACAACAGCTATCAGCCGCCATGTTGGTTTTGAACATGATTTTGATCCAAACATGATCAAATTCAGTGCTCTCAAGCATGTGCCTCCATGTGAGAGGCGATGGCATTGATCGTATTCTTTTGAAACTAGAAACCAAATTGATTCATAACTTAAATGCTACCCAGGATTAAATGAGTATATAAGTTTTATGTTCTTCCTGTGACTTACGCTAAAAGAGTGCCAGCCACATGAAGTTATGGTGTTAATTGCTTTGCTACTCCATTGCATCAATCATTTTTTCTTGAATAGTTTGATGATATGGCTGTTAATACTATTATAATAGTCTGAATCACTTGCTGTTTCCCTCCCTAAGCCTATCCACATGGTACTGTCTGTTGGATCATGCGTGATTCCCTGCATCTGTTCAATGATTTTCAATGATCATTTATCATTACGTCCTGTTTTGTTATTCGTTATTTTTATATATTTTGATATATATGAGTGTTTTTTCTTAAATTAATGGATATTACTTCATGATTACTTGTATAATAATCTTTACTATATTCATGTGTGTAAATGTTTATGTAATGTCACATTTTTTCACATATGTTATTTACTTGTCATGTCCTCCGGAATATGTATAGTGTGTCCCTTTGGGACCATTTTGATTAGTTTTCCCTTATGGTTTTGCACTCAAACAGTGCCTGTACTCTCCATCCTCAACCACTGATTTTGTTCCTTTTTTTGGGGCTGCTTCGCAGCTGACTGCCTGGATGGTCCTTTGGTTGACCTGATGTGGGGCCGTACGGACACCCAGGGCTTCTTGCCCATTTTTTGTCCCCCATGCCCCTTTCCAGCTCGCCCGTCCAATCCGGTCCTTGACTTACCCCTCCTTTACACACCGCTGGCTTCGCCACTGATGTGTAATTCTGTCCATCTCTCTCCCCCCTGATCATGCCTTCCTTGGCTTGCTCTGGCTGTGTCACACCACCTGCGTCATACGACGCTCGTCGCTGTGACTCTTGGGTATTGTAGGCAGCCATGGCTCCGGACACAGGTGCATATGTGGTGGACTTTTTCGTCCGCGCTCACTCGGTGACGCCACACGCTGGGGGGTATTTAATGCCGGCCACTCCAGCAATCAGCTGGCTGGAGATTAGGGGCGACCTTACCCTCTGATGTTTGTGTGCAGGTAAAAAACTTCACTTCTTGGCTTTATACAATGCACTACCTGGTTGACTTTCATTGAGCTATTGACAAACTTTTTACCGCTGCATTGCTGCTCATTGATTTTCTACTGGTAGTCCTTTTTTGGTTTTGTGATGCTCCAGTATGCATGACTGGATCCACTCTATTAAAGCAACTGGTGACTATGTTTAAAGTTAAATATACTATTGAGCTATGTGCCACACATTTTTTCTAAACGTTCAGTGATGCAGCTAATGTATTAATGTATCCAAACTTTCTTTTCTGGATTACTGATCAATTTGATTTTGTGGTTAAATTTCAACATAAAATCCTTTCCTTAATGATGGTTATTTTGTGCATTTTAGTGGCTAAACTGTGCACTAGGGATGAGCCGAACACCCCCCGGTTCGGTTCGCACCAGAACCTGCGAAGGGACCGAAAATTTGCATGAACGTTAGAACCCCATTGACGTCTATGGGACTCGAACGTTCGAAATCAAAAGTGCTCATTTTAAAGGCTAATTTGTATGGTATTGTCCTAAAAAGTGTTTGGGGACCCGGGTCCTGCCCCAGGGGACATGTATCAATGCAAAAAAAAGTTTAAAAAAGGCCATTTTTTCGGGAGCAGTGATTTTAATGATGCTTAAAGTAAAAAAAAAAAGAAAAAAAAAGTGAAATATTCCTTTAAATATCGTACCTGGGGGTGTCTATAGTATGCCTGTAAAGTGGTGCGTGTTTCCCGTGCTTAGAACAGTCCCTGCACAAAATGTAATTTTTAAAGGAAAAAAAGTAATTTAAAACTGCTTGCGGCTTTAATGTAATGTCGGGTCCTGGCAATATGGATGAAAATCAGTGAGACAAACGGCATGGGTACCCCCAAGTCCATTACCAGGCCCTTTGGGTCTTGTATGGATATTAAGGGGAACCCTGCACCAAAATTAAAAAAGGAAAGGTGTGGGGCCCCCAGGCCCTATATACTCTGAACAGCAGTATACAGGCGGTGCAAACAACACAGGGACTGTAGGTTTGTTGTTAAGTAGAATCTGTTTGTAATTTTGAACTGGTACATTTTTAATGTGCTTAGCTCCAGCCAAAAAATCTATTTTAAGCTTTTTGGAAAACCTAGGGAAGGGTTATCACCCCTGTGACATTTGTTTTGCTGTCTGTGCTCCTCTTCAGAAGATTTCACCTCACTTTTTGTCCCAATGACAAATGTTTTTTGAAAATTTTTTTTTTTTTTCTGAAACAAGGATTGGTGATAAAGCATCAGTGGAAAGAAGAAAGGTTTTTCCCATATTAACTCTTACAGGAGAGAATTTCCCTTCCTAGGGGTAGATTTCATCTCACTTCCTGTTGTCTCCTTCCGTTTGCAAGTAGGAGTCATTTGTAAGTTGGATGGTTGAAAGTAGGGGCCTGCCCTATATACTCAGCAGAAATTTGGGCCTTAGGTGTTGTTGTGGCCACAACACTGTAAGTCCTCACAGTTACTCTCGGGCCCTGCTGTGAAATATTAGATCAAGAATTCTAATTACGTGTCCCTGTTGAACAGGGGCTGAAAAATTGGGCCTTAGGCACTGGTGCTGGTGCCACAACACTGCAACCCCTCACAGATACTCTAGTTGGAGCGCAGGAACTAGCCCTGCTGCAAAGAATTGCATCAAAAATTGTAATTACACGCCCCTGTTAACCACTTCCCGACCGCCGCACGACTATATACGTCCTAAGTTTGAACGGGGATATCGTTGTTATGGCAGCAGCTAGCTGCCATAACCCCGGTATCCCCGTTTTCGTGCGGCGGCCGGCTTTCAGATAAAAGTGGTCCCTGCGGCGGATTCGCCGCGAGATCACTTTTATCGGTGGCAGGAGAGGGCCCCCCCCCCTCCCGCCGCGATCCGGTGCCCTCCGCCGCTTACCGGAGCCGTCGGTAGCGGCGGAGGCGATCGCGTCCTCTTCCGTTGTGTGTCAGGAGACAAGTGAGGCCAAGATGACGCTCACTCGTCTCCAAGATACTGCTGGGTGGAAGCGACGTCAAAACGTCACTTCCGTCCACGCCTCTTAAAGGCATATTTTTTCAAATGTCATTTTTCTAAATGACTTTTTTTTTTTATTGCATTTTAGTGTAAATATGAGATCTGAGGTCTTTTTGACCCCAGATCTCATATTTAAGAGGTCCTGCCATGCTTTTTTCTATTACAAGGGATGTTTACATTCCTTGTAATAGGAATAAAAGTGAAACAATTTTTTTTTTTTTTAAACAGTGTAAAAATAAATAAAATATTTTAAAATAAATAATAAAAATAAAAAAAAAATTTTTTAAAACCCCCCTGTCCCGACGAGCTCGCGCGCAGAAGCGAACGCATACGCGAGTAGCGCCCGCATATGAAAACGGTGGTCAAACCACACATGTGAGGTATCACAGCGACCGGTAGAGCGAGAGCAATAATTCTAGCCATAGACCTCCTCTGTAGCGCAAAATATGCAACCTGTAGAATTTTTTAAACGTCGCCTATGGAGATTTTTGAGGGTAAAAGTTTGACGCCATTCCACGAGCGGGCGCACTTTTCAAGCATGACATGTTGGGTATCAATTTACTTGGCGTAACATTATATTTCACAATATTAAAAAAAATTGGGCTAACTTTACTGTTGTTTTATTTTTTTATTCAAAAAAGTGAATTTTTTCCAAAAAAAGTGCGCTTATAAGACCGCTGCGCAAATACGGTGCAAAAAAAAGTATTACAATGACCGCCATTGTATTCTCTAGGGTGTTAGAAGAAAAACCATATATAATGTTTGGGGGTTCTAAGTAATTTTCTAGCAGAAAAACCTGTTTTAAACATGTAAACACCTAAAATCCAAAACGAGGCTGGTCCTTAAGTGGTTAACAGGGGCTGAAAAATTGGGCCTTAGGCACTGGTGCTGGTGCCACAACACTGCAACCCCTCACAGATACTCTAGTTGGAACGCAGGAACTAGCCCTGCTGCAAAGAATTGCATCAAAAATTGTAATTACACGCCCCTGTTAAACAGGGGCTGGAAAATTGGGCCTTAGGCACTGGTGGCTGCGCCCAGAACCAAAAATGTTCTTACAAGCTATCAGCATGATCATTGAGGAGGAAGAGGATAATTACTCAGCATAACAGGATAGTCACTCAGCATCAGCAGTCTTTGAAGGGATCTGACATTTCAATAAAAATTATTTGGTTACATCAGCATCAGGTGCTTGGTAGCTGGTGGTGATCCAAGACTGATTCATTTTTATGAAGGTCAGTCGATCGACCGAGTCGGTGGACAGACACACCCTGTGATTGGTTACAAAGCCTCCAGCAGCACTGAATGTGCGTTCTGAAAGAATGCTGGATGCAGGACAGGCCAGTAGCTTAATTGCATACTGTGCAAGCTCTGGCCAGTGATCCATCCTCAAGACCCAGTAACCCAGAGGATTTTCGGGTGGGAAAGGTGTCCAAGTCAGATCTTGCCCCTAGGTATTCTTGCACCATGTAAAACAGACGCTGGCGATGGTTGCTGGAACCGATCATACCTTGGGGCTGCGGACTAAAAAATTGTCTGAACGCATCGGTCAGACGGCCCCTTCTCCACCGCTCCTTCTTTGACTGACTGAAGCCTCAGCAACACGTTGTCCAGAAACAGGAGTTTGTAACCTCCCAGTCTCTGGGAACGCGTTTGCACAGACCTTTCTGCAAGGCCTCCCGAAGATGTCTCATCCTCTGCTCCCTCTGCGACGGCAAGATAAGGTCCGTAATCTTACCCTTATAACGTGGATCAAGGAGGGTTGCCAGCCAGTATTGTTCCTTCTCCTTGATACCATGAATACGAGGATCCTTACGCAGGCTTTGCAGGATCAGGGAGGCCATGCAGCGTAGGTTTGCTGAGGCATTCAGTCCGGAGTCCTCTGGGTCACTAAGGACGACATGATCCGCAGCCACCCAGCCACGTACTAGTCCATGTGTTTCTTGGGACTGTAAATGATCCCTTAAAGACTGCTGCTGATGCTAAGTGCCAGGCTCCACCTCCATACTGACACAATCCTCCTCCTCCTCCTCTTCCTGTGTGATCGGCGGGCACGCAGGAACACTGTCTGGATAAAGGGGGCCTTGAGAGCTAAGGAAGTCCTCCTCTTCCTGCCTCTGTTCTGCTTCAAGTGCCCTGTCCATTATTCCACACAGCGTGTGCTCCAACAGGTGGACAAGGGGGACAGTGTCACTGATGCATGCACTGTCACTGCTCACCATCCTCGTGGCCTCCTCAAATGGTGACAGGACAGTGCTAGCATCCCTGATCATGGCCCACTGGCATGGGGAAAAAAAACAAGCTCCCCTGACCCTGTCCTGGTGCCATAGTCGCACAGGTACTCATTGATGGCCCTCTGCTGCATGTGCAGCCACTGCAGCATGGCCAACGTTGAGTTCCACCTGGTGGGCATGTCACAGATTAGGCGGTTCTTGGGCAGGTTAAATTCCTTTTGGAGGTCTGCCAGCCGAGCACTGGCATTATATGACCTGCGGAAATGCACACAGACTTTCCTGGCCTGCCTCAGGACATCCTGTAAGCCCGGGTACCTGCTCAAGAACTGCTGCACCACCAAGTTAAGGACGTGAGCCAAACAGGGCACATGGGTCATTTGTCCCTGTCGGAGGGCGGAGAGGAGGTTGGTGCCATTGTCGCAAACCACCATTCCTGCCTTAAGTTGGCATGGCGTCAACCACCTCTGAACCTGCCCCTGCAGAGCTGACAGAACCTCTGCTGCAGTGTGGCTCCTGTCCCCCAAGCACACCAGCTCAAGCGCCGCATGGCATCTTTTGGCCTGCATACTTGCATAGCCCCTTGAATGCCTATGGAGCACCGCTGGTTCCGAGGACAAAGCACAGGAAGAGGCCATGGAGGAAGAAGAAGAGGAGGGGATGGAGGAGAGAGGTGATTCAGAATCATTAGTAGTGGCATTTTGGAGGCGTGGTGGCGGAACGACCTCCAACACTACTGCACCTTGACCTGCATCCTTCCCAGCTGCCAGCAGAGTCACCCATTGCGCCGTGAAACTTAGGTAACGTCCCTGTCCATGCCTGCTGCACCATGAGTCAGCAGTAATATGCACCTTACCACTGACCACCCTGTCCAGCGAAGCATGGACATTGCCGGAATCGCCTTCCGTGAGAAAAAGTGGCGTTTGGGTACCTACCACTGAGGAACCGCACATTCCACAAACTCACGGAAGGGGGCAGAGTCTACCAACTGAAAAGGTAGCAGTTGAAGTGCTAGCAATTTTGCCAAGCTAGCATTCAACCGCTGGGTATGTGGATGGCTGGGAGTGAACTTCTTTCGGCGGTGCAGCAGCTGGGGCAGGGAAATTTGCCTGGTACAATCTGACGTCGGTGTACCGAAAGCAGATTGCCCACAAGTACTTGGCTGTGACACACCTAATTCTACACCTTCATTCCTCTCAGTGCAGGTCTCAGAGAGGACTGAAGGTATAGTGGGGTTGGAGATCTCAGCTGATGAGGAGCAAGGAGAGGTCCTGTTTGTTCTTTGGTGTGGGTCTTTTAGGTACGCTTGCCAATGAACTGCATGGCAGGTCAACATATGTCTGGTCAAGCATGTGGTGCCCAAGCGGGAGATGTTTTGGCCACACGAGATACGCTTGAGACATATGTTGCAAATAGCAGCGGTGCGATCTGATGCACTCACCTCAAAAAAGGCCCACACCAAAGAACTTTTGGAATAGCGCGCAGAGACAGCAGCGCCCTGCACATGCGGAGCTTTGCGGTGTGATGCAGTCAGTGTGTTTCCCTTAGGCTGGCCCCTGGAGGGCATCCTGCCTCGTTGGTGATGTGCCTCCTCCTCCCCCTCCTCCTCCTCTCTCCTATCAGTGACCTCATCGTCCCCTCCCTCCTCATCACTGGAGCAAACCTGGCAGTATGCTGCAGCAGGGGGAGCATGACTGCCAGATTGCTGTCCATCTTGGGCACCCCCTCTGTCCGTGCTTACGTTACTGCCTTCATCGAGCTCAGTATCATCATCAGAGCCTTCTAAACACTGGGCATCCTCCTGGAGCATGTACCCAACACTGTGGTCAAACAGTTCGAGGGACCCCTCAGGAGGACATGGTGGGGGTAGGGAAGGAGTCACTGATGCCATTGAGCCAAGGGAAGAGGCCGCGTTGGCAGCTGCTTTGCCAGACAAAGTTCCCTGAGCGTGGGTGAGAGAGAGGATGAGGAGGACGGCTTGGTCATCCACTCGACCAAGTCTTCCACATGTTGCAGCTCAACACGGCCAGCTGCCAAAAAAAAGGCCAAGCATGTCCCACGGCCACGTGCTGATGAGGATGCACCATGCCCACGCCTCTAGACACAGAGCCTGCTTGCCCTCTTTTATTGGCTTGTGACTGTCTTCCTCTCCTTGTTGGCCTTCCAGACATACTAATGGCCTGCAGTGAGATGTAGCTGCACTAAGCTAGGATATATATATATATATATATATATATATATATATATATATATATATATATATATACTGATACTGCAGCTAGCAAAATCAACTGCCTGCCTGTAGTATGAGAACACCACCAACCTTCTACAGGTAGCTTTAGCTGAACACTGTGCAGAGGTCGCACTACACTAACTTGTAGCTTTAGCTGAACACTGTGCAGAGGATGCACTACACCAATGTTAAAATAATATAGCTGCCTGCGGTAGTGATAGGATCAGGAAAACACCACCAACCTTCTACAGGTAGCTTTAGCTGAACACTGTGCAGTGGTCGCACTACACTAACGTGTAAATAATTTAGCTGCCTGCGGTAGTGATAGGATCAGGAAAACACCACTGTAATGAGCCCCTTGCTCGCTCGGTTCCACTCTCCTGACACTCCTCTGCGGCTATAGAATCAGACTGCAGATCGCAACATCTGATTGTTCGGTCATCCGATGCTCCGGGATTAGAACTACAGCTATGTGCCGTTCTAACCCAGTTGTGTACCTCAGAACAAACACCAGGCAGGCTGTATGTAAGTTCAACCAGGAATCTCTTTTATTGCAAAATACAGGCTCTTTTATACACTAAAAGTGGAGGTGCATACCTCCGGCTCATATTACTCTGAGCATACACCTGTGACCAGAAACCTAATTAACATGGGCTAATTAACTAATCCCTTTAGACAGCCTAGATGACTCAGACATGACCTTTAGGCCAGACTGGCCGTTTTGTAGCTCAGAAAACACAATCAACATAGACACTTCTTCACACAATAGCAGAGTTAATTAACACAAACAACAATGGGGATCTAATGACTCTTAGATCCCATAGTAGACTTATTTACAATACACATTCTAGCAGGGAACAGACAGGTGGCTGGAATTGACATCGGTGTCTCCTAACAGTATTTGTCCCAGCATTATGAATCAGCCACTATTCCAAGCTTCATGACAATACTCCCCCCTGGGAAACAGTCCCCAGCCACAGTGGGACCCGGAACGGGTCAACTCGAGGATGTTGGAAAAGTAGTCTTAAGGTTCCAGGTCCGTCTGCCAGGATAACCCATCCGCATTCCTGTTTTGAGGCCCTGGCCAATATTGTATGGTGAAATTGTACGGTTGCAAAGCCAGGTTACTCCACCTTAGCCAGGTTACTCCACCTTAGTAATCGGCCATTCTCTCCTGCCACCTGGTTAAGCCATATCAAAGGATTGTAGTCCGTCATGACGGTAAAAAAGTGTCCATACACGTAGAGCTGCAATTTCTTTAAAGCCCAGACTAAGGCCAAACACTCTTTTTCCACGGCAGCATATCCAACTTCACGGGGTAACAACTTGCGGCTGAGATACGCCACCGAGTGCTCTTTCCCGTCATCGCCAACTTGACTTAGTACGGCTCCCAGTCCGAACATGGAGGCATCAGTATGAATGACAAAGCGTTTGTTAGGATCAGGTGCCGCCAGTATGGGAGCTTGCGTTAGGGCAGTTTTTAACTGATGAAATGCTGTCTTGCACTCCGGGGACCACAGGACCTGTCTAGGGAGAGTCTTTTTGGTCAGGTCCGTCAGGGGGTTGGCTATGTCACTATAGTGGGGTACAAACTTCCTGTAATACCCTGCTGTCCCTAAAAATGCAAGTACCTGGGTCTTAGTTCTGGGAACTGGCCAGTTTAGGAAGGCCTTGATTTTTGCAGGTTCTGACCTCTGCTTCCCACACCCCACTCTATGTCCCAGATATTGCACCTCAGACATCCCGATATTAAATTTGTCTGGCTTCAGGGTCAGGTTAGTGGCTCAGATCCTATCTAGCACTATTCCCAGGTGTCTAAGATGTTCCTCCCATGTCTGGCTATAGATTGCGATGTCATCAAGATATGCGCATGCAAAATCTTGCAGACCATCGAGGAGTTCATCTATCATCCGCTGGAAGGTAGCCGGAGCATTCTTCATCCCAAATGGCATTACCCGAAACTGGTAAAGGCCGCACGGGGTGATGAAGGCTCGGGAGGAAGTAGAGAGAAGACATTGTTGGAAGTGGCAGCAGACAAGCCCCCTTTTTTCTTTAATGCATGAGGGCATTGCAACATCTTCATCAGCCAGGATATATCCGAAGCATCCACTGCAAACAACAAGGAGCTGTGATTCCCATTTAAAGTACTATATGCCTACTACCCCTGCAGGGGTACCAGGAGTCGGTGAGTAGGAAATCAGAAGGGGGAGCACAAAAGTCACCTGGCAACCTTCTAAGCACCAAAGTCACCCCTGGGAATTCCTGTTTTGATGCAGATACCAGCTTTTGGGACTATTGTATATTATCTTTGATTGAAGCATTGCAGTATAGGCTGGGTCCAGGCTTTAATATATGAATTGTAAGGTATTCATGAGGTCCACAGCCTATGCCCAAGCCATGTACACAAATGGATGGGACTAATATACATTACTTCGATATACTCATTAAGGCATATGTTTTGTTCCAGCTCTATTATACGCAACTGAAAATGTGCTAAATTGAATGACTGTTTGTCCGTGCTCTATAGCGTTGGCACAGTGTATATTAGCATGTACAGAGTGGATCATCCCTGGTAGTACATTGCACCAACTCAGGCAATTTATCTATATATCACCTTGTTTATCTGTTATACAATTTATGCCCATATATACAACAAAATATCCTACTGATTAGGGATCCTAGGACCCCTCACTCCTACCAGTCACTGAGGTATTTCATTTAACCTACAGACTGGGATGATATGCACATTGGTGTGTAACACTGTATCAACATAAAACCACCTGTATGGTTTTTTCCTATATATGCATTAGCATTTGGGTTTTTAGGTAGCGCCAATTAACCCCCTTTTTTTTTTTTAATTAATAAAATTTTATTTTTGAAAAGAGAAGGTATACAGGCACAATTTATAAATAAAAACAAAAGGACAAAATGGACAAATCATAACAATGCAATACTTATACATTGGCTGTATACAAAATGGAAAGAAAGAGCGAACTGACTAGAGGTCATACATGCTCTACAAATCAATCTGCTGAGCAACTCTAGGGGAAGTCTTGAAATGATACCTCAAACTCCATTTGGACGGGATTCTAAACATCCAGAGCACAATATGGGGAGGCCTATTAAATCCATCCCACCGATGGCTTTCCACCCCTGTGGGAGCATACTGTGGAAGCGCCTATCGGTCTATTTGATTCCCCTTCCCATTGAGACCTTGAAGCCTCGCATAACTAAGATAAAACAGAAAAAAACACCACCCCTCCATAGACCTGCAGAACCCTACAACCGAGGTTCTGGTAAATAGGTTTTGGAGTTTGAAGAGGTAGTCAACACCAAAACTGAATTTGGAGAACAACAGATAATTGGCTACCTATTCAAGATCTTCTAATGTCAGTAGGTAACATGTTCTTAACTGGTTAATAAAAACCAACATAGGAGACAAGAGAGTCTCTATCAGTGAAAGAAAGAAAGGTGTGAGAAGAGAAAGAGAGGGGGAGGTTGGGGATCAGCAACGCTGTGTAGACCCTCCAGACTCAGGCTCCAAAGACATGCCTGGGAACAAATATATTCCACAGTATCTGGCCCAAGGTTCCCAGATATCAAAGAAATTGCTACTTTTATCCTTCAGCTTGGCCACAATTTGTTCCTCCGCCATAATCCAAGATATCTTCCTCTTAAAAACGAGGAACGATATTCTAGATTTTTTCCAACATTTTGCAATAGTTACTTTAGCCCCTAAGAGGATGAAGAATATCAGCTTCTGTGTTAATTTAGAGATATCCCTAATCCTCCCATTAAGCAGGGCGATGTTAGGATCTGGGGTAATTGTTTTTTGTGAGACGGTGCTGATAATGCGGAACACTCTCTGCCAGTATGATCTAATTCGCGGACAGGACCACCATACATGAAACATTGTGCCCTGAAGCTCACATCCCCTGAAGCATAGAGGGGAGGTCCCCAGAAAAATGACTGCCAGGCGAGCTGGCACATAATACCACAGAGTTATAACTTTAACACTGGCTTCTATCAGGGAGACGTTTAGTATACCTTTATAGGATCTAAGGAACCCTATCGACCAGTCCTGTGAAGATCGGGTGCTGTCTGTGTCCTCTTCCCAGGCTCGAGCATAGGCAGGTTTGTCTGCCTTAGATTTTAAAGCTGTGTATATTAGTGAGATTCCTCCCCTCTGGATTACTGTGTTGGAGCACCAATGTTCAAAAGGAGTCAAGGAGGTGTTCTCAGGGCTACGTGACCATATTGAGTGTAGAAAGTGGGAAATTTGAGAGAATCTGAACCTCTCTGAATCTGGCGTTTCTACGTTTTTTCTACATTGGGACAGTGTTATCGGACCCTTATGAGAAAGATAGCGTCCTATTCTAGAGGCCTTTATCAGTCCACCATTTGAACGTCTTAATGACCATCCCTGGTGGAAAGTCTGCATTGTGAAAAAGATGAGATAGTGGTCTCATAGGGGAGATCAGATTGTGATGTTTAAAAAGGCCTGTGCCAAGGGCGATAGAATGTGAGAGGGTTGGGGACATGATAGCTGGTCTAACTTTAGGATCACACCAGAGAAGGTAGTCTATAGTGTTTAGCGGAGTGGCCTGACGTTCCATAGACACCCAGCTCGGTTTTGGGCCTTTTGTGAAGACTACTGAGATTTGTGATAGTTGAGCAGCTTGATAATAGCCAGGCATGTACTGGCCATCGGGACTACCGGGAGATTCCCGGTGGGCCGATGGCTCAGTGGGCCAGTCAGGTGCGGTCCTGGAGCCGCTCCTCTCTGACAGTGAGTGATCGCAATTTCACTCCTGTCAGGAGGAGCAGCTTCCGTCATATGCTGGAGAGAGCATTAGGCGTTATGCTCCCTCCAGCCTGCAGGGGGAGATAGACCAATGGCAGACTTTCCATCCTCTCTCCCCTTATCACTTGTTATCACATGACTGGAGAGAGGAACGAGAAGCTGCCTTAAAACTGTGAGTACATGTGGGAGGGGGAGGACACTCTGATGTGAAGGGGACTGCTGATGGGGGCTCTCTGATGTGAAGGGCTTCTGATGGGGACACACTGATGTGAAGTGGGCTGCTGGTGGGGACTCTGATGTGAAGTGGGCTGCTGGTGGGGACTCTGATGTGAAGGGAGCTGCTGGTGGGGACTCCCTGATGGGGACTCTGATGTGAAGTGGGCTGCTGGTGGGGACTCTGATGTGAAGGGCTTCTGATGAGGACTCTGATGTGAAGTGGGCTGCTGGTGGGGACTCTGATGTGAAGTGGGCTGCTAATTGGGACTCTCTGTGATTGGAGCTGCTGATTGGGACACTCTGATGTAAGGGGGACGCTGTTGGGAACACTCTGATGTAAGGGGGACGCTGTTGGGGACACTCTGATGTAAGGGGGGCGCTGTTGGGGACACTCTGATGTAAGGGGGACGCTGTTGGGAACACTCTGATGTAAGGGGGATGCTGTTGGGGACACTCTGATGTAAGGGGGACGCTGTTGGGCTCACTCAAAATTAAAGTGGGCCGGTCATGAGGAAGTCCAGGGCCAAATTTTTGTCCCAGTCCAGCCCTGATAATAGCCCCATAGGTCCGGCAGCCCAAGCCCCCCTTGACTCTTCAGACGGTAGAGGATGCTGGATGGACATCTATAACCTTTATGACCCCAAACAAAGTGGAGAATTTTCGATTGAAATTTGAGGAGGGCTTTTTTCCTAATCGAGCGAAACAGATATAGGAGGCGCGGGAGAAGAGTCATCTTTACCGCATGAATCCTACCCAGCCAGGACAGACCACATCTAGCCCATCTTTCCAGATCCCCTCTACACTTTTGGAACAAAGGGGGGTAATTCACGCTGTAAAGGTTAAGTAGATCTGGTGTAATTTTAATACCCAGGTATGGAATCTCTGTTTGAGCCCACGAAAAAGTAAAGTTGGTGGATGGTTGTGTTATAATATCCTGCAGAGCCGAAATATTTAATACTAACGATTTAGATAAATTAACCTTTAGGCCAGAGACCGTGCTAAAACTCTGTAATATTTTGTAGATCACAGGGGTGGAGGTGAGGGGGGAAGTGATATAGAGGAGGAGGTCGTCCGCGTAAAGCGCGCGCTTATGCTCCTGATCTCCACAGCGCACGCCTCTAACATCAGAATTCGTCCTGACCGCTATCGCCAAGGTCTCAATGGAGATCGCAAACAGGAGAGGAGACAGAGGACAACCTTGTCTGGTCCCCCTGCCAATTGCAAATTTCTCTGAGTATCTCCCTAAGAGCCGGACCTGGGCCGAAATGGTAGAGTACAGGGACTTAAATGTGTTCAGGAAATAGGGGCCAAACCCCCATCTGTGAAGTAAGTCCGTCATATAAGTCCAGTGTATGGAGTCAAATGCTTTATGTAGATCGATGGAAAGGAGGAAACCCTTTTGACGGGGGCCACTGTCCCATCCGGACTTGAGCAGGGATATAACGTCTATTGTTCTACGGATTTGGTCTGGCCCTTGTCTCCCCGGGATGAAGCCCACCTGGTCCTTATGAATATAGGTTGGAATAAAGCTTGCTACCCTATTCGCTAAAATCTTTGTGAATATTTTAATATCATTATTAATAAGCGAGATAGGCCTGTAGTTGACTATTTCACTAGGATCTTTCCCAGGCTTTGGGATTACTGATATAAATGCTGTATTGAGCTCATGTTCCAGGGGGGCACCATCCCTAAGGGAGTTGAAAAATTTAGTTAGGTGAGGGGCCAGGGAAGGGGCGAACTTTTTGTAATAACCCGTTGAAAAACAATCCAGTGCCAGGGCTGAACCCGTCTTTAAGGATCGGATCGTAGCTAATACTTCCTCCACTGAAAAAGGGTCTTCCATAAGCTCTCTATGCTCAGTAGACAGTTTAGGTAGTGGAAGATTGTCTAAGAAGCCGTCACGTTGTGGATGTGGGGGATGGTCAATGGCTCTGTACAGCTTAGAGTAAAATTGTGAAAAGGCCTCCATAATCTTCGTTGGGTTTTGGGTCAAGTCACCTGCAAGCGTTTTGATTTTGGGGAAAGCTAAAGTGCGTGGTTTAGGTTAACCCCTTTCTTCTAGTTCATGCACGACTTTGGAATTGCTTCCGCTTCCAAGGGAATCTGCCAGTAGCCCTTACATAAGTCAGTAGTCGTCAGATAATGTCCATGAGCTATTTTGTCCAGAAATTCATCCACTCGGGGCATAGGGTAGGCATCTGTCACAGTACAGTCATTCACTCGCCTATAGTCCACACAAAATCGGGTTGTGCCATCCCGTTTTGGGACTAATACTACAGGGGAAGCCCAGGGGCTTGCCGATGGTTCTATCACCCCTAACTCGAGCATCTCAATAATCTCTGCTCTCATCCCTTCTTGCACTGCTCCGGGAATCCTATAGGCTGGTTGTCTCAGGGGCTTCTGCCCGGGGGTCTCTACCTTGTGCACAGCTATGTGAGTGTACCCAGGGAGTACCAAGAACATCTCCTGCCGGTCCTGGAGTAATTCTCTGGCCTGTTCTCGTTCTTGGGATCCTAATCTATCTCCTAGCCGTATATCTTCCACACCCCTGAAACAGTTACTGATTTCGGGAAGCTCCAGCATCGGTAGATATTCAGAGTCCCCGGTGGCAGGAGCGCATATGGCGGCTACGGCCTCAGTCCTCTCATGATAGGCCTTCATCATATTAATGTGGAACGTCCTCTTAATGTTTGTGTCTGCACAGCTGGCAACCACGTAGGTGGTATCGCACAGCTGTTTTACCACCTGATAGCGGCCCTGCCAGGAGGCCTGTAATTTATTTTGCTTTCTGGGGTTTTAGTACCAGGACTTTCTGTCCGATATAAAAGGTGCGATTCCGTGCAGACCGATCATACCAAACCTTCTGCTGACTCTGGGCCGATTGCATATTCTCATGGATTAGATCGGTAAGTTCCCGCAGGCGCTCCCTGAGTTCCAAGACATAACTAAGGATGGGGAGGCCTTCTGGATCCTCTACCCCCTCCCACTGGGCCATCACTAAGTCTAAGGGCCCCCTAACCCTTCGCCCATACAACAGCTCAAATGGGGAAAACCCTGTGGACTCTTGGGGTACCTCTCTATAAGCGAACAGTAGATGGGGAAGATATTTCTCCCAATCCTTCCTACTCTCCATGAAGGCCCGAAGCAGCTGCTTCAGGGTCCCGTTAAATCTCTCACACAGCCCGTTAGTCTGAGGGTGGTAGGGGGCGCTCTGGAGGGGTTTAATCCCACACAGATGCCAGAGCTGCTGCGTCAGCTCGGCTGTGAACTGGGTACCCTGATCTCCCCCTGATATCTCCTGGGGAAACCCTACCCTAGTGAATACCCGCAGTAAGGCATCTGCTACTGTATCAGCCTGGATATTGGATAAGGGAATGGCCTCCGGGTAGCGGGTGGCATAATCCACCACCGTAAGAATATACTTCTTCCCAGTGGCACTGGGGCGGGCCAGTGGGCCTATAATATCAACCGCTATGCGGCTAAAGGGATCTCTAATGATCGGCAGGGGTTGCAGCGAGGCTTTTGGGTGATTCCCTGTCTTCCCTACTTTCTGACAAGTCTCACAGGTCCGGCAGTATTCTTGCACCTCAGCATGTAACCTGGGCTAGAAGAACGCATGAGACAACCGACTCCGGGTCTTAGCTATCCCTAAATGTCCGGCCAAGGGGATGTCGTGAGCCAGCCTCAATAGCTCCTGTCTGTATTTCTGGGGTACAACTAGCTGTTTGTGGGGACCCTGTCGCTTACCGGTACCCATTCCTCGGTGTAACGATATAGAAACCCCCCTCCCACTCTATTCTGTCTTCCCCCAACCCCCCTGGATCCTTGCCCGCCCTGTCCTGATAACCAGATAATGTTGGGTCATTCTGAGTCTCTTGCCTAATGTCGGAGGGAGAATCCCAGGACACAGGGTTGTCAAGTCGGGGTAATGTAGGAGGATTTGGTCTTACCTGGGTCCCCATAGGAGTGGAGTTGCCTTGAAGTTGGCTCTGACGTCGGGTGGTCACGGCCATGGTGGCCTCTGGGGCATATGAGGAAGTCAAATGTCCCAAATCGTTCTGCGGGTAACTCACGTAGTAATCCCACTCGCACTTGTCGCTCCCCTGAGCCCCAATCCAAGAGGACTTGGGCAGTGGATAAACGTAGCACCTGGCCCCCTGCTACCCTGACTGCAACAGTCTGGCCAGTCCAGGCCGACTGGGGAATCATGTGAGGCTGGATGAGGGTAATCGTAGAATCGGGGAGTCCCTGGGCCGGCTGCCCATTAACCCATACTGCCTGACGATGATGCTGCCGATTATCTCCGGCAGCAGCTTGGACGGGATCAGCCTCAAAAAGTTTGCAAAACTCTTCCTGAACATCTCGATGGTTGGGCTCATTCTGGAAGCAATGAGCCACTGGTCTGGATGGATGAGCAGTCTCTCGGTACCTCGTGGATCGGGTAGGACAATATCGCTGCAGATGACTGGTTTGGTAACAGGTATAGCACTTAAGTCCGTTAGGAGGGTTGGGTCGGGTTGGGGGTCTAGAGGCAGACCACTGAGGCACTGAAGTTGGGTTAGAGGCTAGTAAACTAGGCCGAGATAGTGGATAGCGCTCGCTTTCGCCTGACCTTCGAGAGTCCAGATATTCATCAGCCAAAGTAGCCGCTTGCTGTACAGTCTGTGGTCGCTTATCTCACACCCAATCCCGTACTACCGGAGTTAAAGAACTGTTCTAAGAGTACTAGCTGGGTGATGTCCTCTATGGTATGAGCGTGGCTTCCCTGGAACAAGCCCTTAAGGTTCCGTTGCAGATGATGTGCCCACTCCACGTATGTTATGTTGGCTTGTTTCCGGGATTCTCTAAACTTACTCCGACTGGCTTTGGGTGTAATGGTAAATCGGGCTAGCAGAGCTTCTTTTACCCGGTCATAATCTTTAGCGTCCTCATCCTCCAGGGCCCGATACGCATCGGCTGCTCTGCCAGTCAAATTACTCGCCAGTAAGGCAACCCAATCTTGGGACAGTACATTATGTATCTGGCATAGTCTCTCAAAGTCCTGCAGGAACGCTTCAATTTCCTTCTCTCCTTCCTTAAATAGTTTGAACGCCCGAAAGGGCAACTTACAGAAAGGCACTGTATCTTTAGGTGTTGTCTTCGATTGCCGTATTTCCACCATTCTCCGCTCATGTTGCCGCTCTAGTTCTCTCTCGTCGCTCATCCTGCAGCTGGATGTCTCTAATGGCATTCTGTATGGTGGTCTCTGATGGGTTAGCACCATATAATGCCAACCGCTCTCGAACTCGTTGCTGAAACAAGTCTTCAACTGACCGGGGTCCCGCATCACCATCCCTCTGATCCATCTTGGCTAGCTCACTGATCAGGGTGGCCTTGTTCTTTGTCCCACTAGTCCCTCAACGGCTCTCAAGTAAGTCTTTCAGCATGGCTCTCCTGCAGGCTGCATAGCTGGCCATTCACTGTGGTGGTTTGGAGTGTCCCAATAACTGGAGAGCAAATCCCACTGCTGCCACCAATGTAACGAGCCCCTTGCTCGCTCGGTTCCACTCTCCCGACACTCCTCTGCGGCTATAGAATCAGACTGCAGATCGCAACATCTGATTGTTCGGTCATTCGATGCTCCGGGATTAGAACTACAGCTATGTGCCATTCTAACCCAGTTGTGAAGCTCAGAACAAACACCAGGCAGGCTGTATGTAAGTTCAACCAGGAATCTCTTTTATTGCAAAATACAGGCTCTTTTATACACTAAAAGTGGAGGTGAATACCTCCGGCTCATATTACTCTGAACATACACCTGTGACCAGAAACCTAATTAACATGGGCTAATTAACTAATCCCTTTAGACAGCCTAGATGACTCAGACATGACCTTTAGGCCAGACTGGCCGTTTTGTAGCTCAGAAAACACAATCAACATAGACACTTCTTCACACAATAGCAGAGTTAATTAATACAAACAACAATGGGGATCTAATGACTCTTAGATCCCATAGTAGGCTTATTTACAATACACATTCTAGCAGGGAACAGACAGGTGGCTGGAATTGACATCAGTGTCTCCTAACAGTATTTGTCCCAGCATTATGAATCAGCCACTATTCCAAGCTTCATGACAACCACCAACCTTCTACAGGTAGCTTTAGCTGAACACTGTGCAGAGGTCGCACTACACTAACGTGTAAATA
Organism: Aquarana catesbeiana; assembly: GCF_042186555.1. Classification (NCBI taxonomy): domain Eukaryota; kingdom Metazoa; phylum Chordata; class Amphibia; order Anura; family Ranidae; genus Aquarana; species Aquarana catesbeiana. The sequence goes on along the minus strand of NC_133326.1, from coordinate 446,203,972 downwards.
ATTTAGATGCCTGCGTTAGTGATAGGATCAGGAAAACACCACCAACCTTCTACAGGTAGCTTTAGCTGAACACTGTGCAGAGGTCGCACTACACTAACTTGTAGCTTTAGCTGAACACTGCGCACTACACTAACTTGTAGCTTTAGCTGAACACTGTTCAGAGGACGCACTACACTAACTTGTAGCTTTAGCTGAACACTGTGAGGAGGATGCACTACACTAACTTGTAGCTTTAGAAGAACACTGTGCAGAGGTCGCACTACACTAACTTGTAGCTTTAGCTGAACACTGTGGAGAGGACGCACTACACTAACTTGTAGCTTTAGCTGAACAATGTGCAGAGGTCGCACTACACTAACTTGTAGCTTTAGCTGAACACTGTGCAGAGGTCGCACTACACTAACTTGTAGCTTTAGCTGAACACTGTGCACTACACTAACTTGTAGCTTTAGCTGAACACTGTTCAGAGGACGCAACTACACTAACTTGTAACTTTAGTTGAACACTGTGCAGAGGTCGCACTACACTAACTTGTAGTTTTAGCTGAACGCTGGGAGGAGGATGCACTACACTAACTTGTAGCTTTAGCTGAACACTGTGCACTACACTAACTTGTAGCTTTAGCTGAACACTGTGCAGAGGTCGCACTACACTAACTTGTAGCTTTAGCTGAACACTGTGAGGAGGACACACTACACTAACTTGTAGCTTTAGCTGAACACTGTGCAGAGGTCACACTACAATAACTTGTAGCTTTAGCTGAACACTGTGTACTACACTAACTTGTAGCTTTAGCTGAACACTGTTCAGAGGATGCACTACACTAACTTGTAGCTTTAGCTGAACACTGTGAGGAGGACGCACTACACTAACTTGTAGCTTTAGCTGAACACTGTGCAGAGTTCGCACTACACTAACTTGTAGCTTTAGCTGAACACTGTGAGGAGGACTCACTACACTAACTTGTAGCTTTAGCTGAACACTGTGCAGAGCTCGCACTACACTAACTTGTAGCTTTAGCTGAACACTGTGCACTACACTAACTTGTAGCTTTAGCTGAACACTGTTCAGAGGACGCACTACACTAACTTGTAGCTTTAGCTGAACACTGTGCAGAGGTCGCACTACACTAACTTGTAGCTTTAGCTGAACACTGTTAAGAGGAATGCATTACACTAACTTGTAGCTTTAGCTGAACACTGTGCAGAGGTCGCACTACACTAACTTGTAGCTTTAGCTGAACACTGTGCACTACACTAACTTGTAGCTTTAGCTGAACACTGTGAGGAAGACGCACTACACTAACTTGTAGCTTTAGCTGAACACTGTGCAGAGGTCGCACTACACTAACTTGTAGCTTTAGCTGAACACTGTGCAGAGGTCGCACTACACTAACTTGTAGCTTTAGCTGAACACTGTGCACTACACTAACTTGTAGCTTTAGCTGAACACTGTTCAGAGGACGCACTACACTAACTTGTAGCTTTAGCTGAACACTGTGCAGAGGTCACACTAAACTAACTTGTAGCTTTAGCTGAACACTGTGAGGAGGACGCACTACAATAACTGTAAATAGCCTAGCTGCCTGACTGTGGTACTAATAGGATCAGAAGAACACCAACAATTTTCTTCAGGTAACTGTAAATACTGTAACAACACAAGCCTGCCTGTCAGTAGGAAGATAATAACAGCAACGGATCTAGCTAAACTGAATACGGTGTATATATATATATATATATATATATATATATATATATATATATATATACATACATACAACACCTGGGATGCATATATATACACAATACACTGTAAGAGCAGCTAACTGACTGACTGTCCTGCCTAATCTATCTAACTTAAATCAAATGACACTGTCTCTCTGTCTCTCAATGCCGGAACACACTACACAGGGCCGCCGTGCAGGCGGCCTTATATAGTGTGGGGCATGTACTAAACCCCCTGAGCCATAATTGGCCAAAGCCACCCTGGCTTTGGCCAATTACAGCTCTCTCTACAAATGGCGCTGTGATTGGCCAAGCATGTGGGTCATAGTGCATGCTTGGCCAATCATCAGCCAGCAATGCACTGCGATGCCGCAGTAAATTATGGGCCATGACACGCCACTCGAATTTGGCGTGAACGGCCCATATCATTCGCAATTCGGTGAACGGGTGAACAGACGATGTTCGAGTCGAACATGGCTTCGACTCAAACACGAAGCTCATCCCTACTGTGCACCCAAGATCAGGGATGACCCTGAGGAAGCCATGATTGGCGAAACATGTTGGGATTTAACATCTATCTATGACCATGTAGTGATATAATGTATATAGTGGATAATTAATTAGTGGTTATTATAAAGATGATGTAAGTACTCTTCCGCAGCAACCCAATTCTTCCAGAGAGATGCACTTTATTGACTTCCAACACAGAACAAAGTCCAAAGTCCACAGATGACAAAAATCCAACAAAGTATATAATTCAGAGTCCCATTTTTCCTAGGTCTGTGCCTTCATAGTCATACATAGACAAGACTATCTTAAACTATAGACTAAACGCCATGTTATATTCACTAGACACTGAATAGCTGAGCAATTTGATTGGCTGTTTCCATTTAGGCCTTTGATATGCTTTTGTCTTTCAGACAGACAACAACCCCCAGCCGTGAATAGCTGCAGTCATAAACCGCCCCAATTTGCACTCCCGCATATCAACATCAACAAGTCCCCTTAGATATGTGTAATTAGATTAGATTAACATATACCACCTGAACACCCTTTTGAGCCCTTGGAATACCTACATTCCTAATCTGTATTCTTGCATATTAACATCAACAAGCCCCCCCTGATATATTAGCACCCCAGGAGGGAGCCTCCGCTAGGCCAACCCAAAACACTCCTTGATCCCATTGTTAATCCCATCAATAAATACTTCTTCTATGGTCCTTTAAACAATGTACCCTTTGAAATGTTCAATTAGGTTAACAGACCATACCTCACACACCTAGGTAGACTTGCATAAGATAAACATATCAAAGGGACATCAGCTGTTATATTAAAATTGAGTTGGCTTGGACAAATCGACCATTGTCAACTGAATTCTGGCCTGGTTAATATTGACTGTATGTGTACATACATATTATAATATAATGTCCCACATAAATCGGTGAACATATTACAACAGACCATCCTTCTTTTTCCCTTGTGGGTCACCAGCAACCCAATATATGTACCCTGTAAATGCTCTATCATTGTTTTTAACCATTTCTATATATTTTTTTATGTACTCTGTTCTTTATCCCTTTGTATTTATTAAAGAAAATATATTTTTTTACTCAATTTGTTATGAAATAATTGTTGGTAGCACTGTTACAATCCCATTCCTCCACATTTCAAATGATGAAGAAATTAAAAAAAAAATAGGGCTATTTATTAAAGCAAAAAGTAAAAAAAAAAAAAAAAATTGTTTTTAAATTGATGCTTTTTTTTTATCTATAGCTCAAAAACTAAAAACCACAGAGGTGATCAAATACCACCAAAAGAAAGCTTTATTTGTGGGGAAAAAAAGGATGCATATTTTGTTTGGGTACAGGATTGAACGACCGTGCAATTATAAGTTAAAGTGACGCAGTGCCAAATTGTAAAAAGTGCTCTGGTCAGGAAGGGGGTAAAATCTTCCAGGGCTGAAGCAGTTAAAGTGTCAAATTAAAAAACAGAACTGTGGATTTTCATGTATCTTAACAAATATTTAAATCCACACGATCTCAAGATACCCTTATGCATTACAAATCATAAACTTTTGCTCTAACTAACATTTAGTACCATGCCTTGAAAAAGTATTCTTACCCCTTGAAATGTTCCACATTTTGACATTTTGTCATGTTACAACCAAAAACGTAAATTTATTTTATTGGGCTTCAACCACTTCAGCCCCGGAAGGATTTACCCCCTTCCTGACCAGAGCACTTTTTACAATTTGGCACTGCGTCGCTTTAACTGCTAATTGCGCGGTCATGCAATGCTGTACCCAAACGAAATGTGCATCCTTTTCTTCCCACAAATAGAGCTTTCTTTTGATGGTATTTGATCACCTCTGCGGTTTTAATTTTTTGCGCTATAAACGGAAAAAGACCGTTTTTGAAAATTTTGAAAAAAAATGATATTTTCTACTTTTTGTTATAAAAAAAATCCAATAAACTCAATTTTAGTCTTAGTCATACATTTAGGCCAAAATGTATTCGGCCACATGTCTTTGGTAAAAAAAATGTCAATAAGCGTATATTTATTGGTTTGCGCAAAAGTTATAGCGTCTACAAGCTAGGGTACATTTTCTGGAATTTACACAGCTTTTAGTTTATGACTGCCTATGTCATTTCTTGAGGTGCTAAAATGGCAGGGCAGTACAAAACCCCCCAAATGACCCCATTTTGGAAAGTAGACACCCCAAGGAAATTGCTGAGAGGCATGTTGAGCCCATTGAATATTCATTTTTTTTGTCCCAAGGGATTGAATAATGACAAAAAAAAAAAAATTACAAAAAGTTGTCACTAAATGATATATTGCTCACACAGGCCATGGGCATATGTGGAATTGCACCCCAAAATACATTCAGCTGCTTCTCCTGAGTACGGGGATACCACATGTGTGGGAATTTTTGGGAGCCTAGCTGCGTACGGGGCCCTGAAAACCAGTCACCGCCTTCAGGATTTCTAAGGGCGTAAATTTTTTATTTCACTCCCCACTACCTATCACAGTTTTGAAGGCCATAAAATGCCCAGATGGCACAACCCCCCCCCCCCCATGACCCCATTTTGGAAAGTAGACACCCCAAGCTATTTGCTGAGAGGCAAGTGAGGTCTGCAAAATACTCACTATACCTCTCAGCAAATAGCTTGAGGTGTCTACTTTCCAAAATAGGGTCATTTGGGGGGGGGGGTTGTGCCACCTGGGCATTCCATGGCCTCCAAAACTGTGATAGGCAGTGAAGAGCGAAATCAAAAATTTACGCCCTTAGAAAGCCTGAAGGCGGTGCTTGGTTTCGGGGTCCCATACGCGGCTAGGCTCCCAAAAAGTCTCACACATGTGGTATCCCTGTACTCAAGAGAAGCAACAGAATGTATTTTGGGGTGTAATTTCACATATTCCCATGGCATGTTTGAGCAATATATCATTTAGTGACAACTTTGTGCAAAAAAAAAAAAAAAAAAATTGTCTCTTTCCCGCAACTTGTGTCACAATATTAAATATTCCATGGACTCGACATGCCTCTCAGCAAATAGCTTGGGGTGTCTACTTTCCAAAATGGGGTCATTTGGAAAGTAGACACAGTCCAGGCATTTTATGCACAAAATTTAGAAGCTTATGTCACACATCACCCACTCTTCTAACCACTTGAAGACAAAGCCCTTTCTGACACTTTTTGTAAAAAAAAAATTATTTTTTTTTGCAAGAAAATTACTTTGAACCACCAAACATTATATATATTTTTTAAAGCAAATGCCCTACAGATTAAAATGGTGGGTGTTTCTTTTTTTTTTTCACACAGTATTTGCGCAGCAATTTTTCAAACGCATTTTTTGGGGTAAAAACACACTTTTTAAAATTTTAATGCACTAAAACACACTATATTGCCCAAATGTTTGATGGAATAAAAAAGATGATCTTAGGCCGAGTACATGGATACCAAACATGACATGCTTTAAAATTGCGCACAAACGTGCAGTGGCAACAAAATAAATACATTTTTAAAAGCCTTTAAAAGCCTTTACAGGTTACCACTTTAGATTTACAGAGGAGGTCTACTGCTAAAATTACTGCCCTCGATCTGACCTTCCCGGTGATACCTCACATGCATGGTGCAATTGCTGTTTACATTTGACGCCAGACCGACGCTTGCGTTCGCCTTAGCGCGAGAGCAGGGGGGGACAGGGGTGCTTTTTTTTTTTTCTTTATTATTTTTTTGCTTTTTTATCTTATTTTTAAACTGTTCCTTTCATTTTTTTTTTTTAATAATTTTTATTGTTATGTCAGGGAATGTAAATATCCCCTATGATAGCAATAGGTAGTGACAGGTACTCTTTTTTGAAAAAATTGGGGTCTATTAGACCCTAGATCTCTCCTCTGCCCTCAAAGCATCTGACCACACCAAGATCGGTGTGATAAAATGCTTTCACAATTTCCCAATGGCGCTGTTTACATCCGGCAAAATCTAAGTCATGAAATGCTCGTAGCTTACGGTTTCTTAGGCCATAGAGATGTTTGGAGCCACTCTGGTCTCTGATCAGCTCTATGGTCAGCTGGCTGAATCACCGGCTGCATTCTCAGGTTCCCTGTTGAGACAGGAGAGCCAGAGAAAAACACGGAAGACGGTGTGGGGGGGGGGCATTCCCTCCCACTGCTTGTAAAAGCAGTCTAGAGGCTAATTAGCCATTAGGATTGCTTTTACATGAAAGCCGACCGCTTAAAAGCTGAAAAGCTGAAAAGAATGATACCAAGATGATACCTAAACCTGCAGGCATCATTCTGGTATAACCACTCAAAGTCGTGAACGGCGTACCTGAAGACAAAAAAATGGTTAACAATAAAACACAGTAAACGGTAAAGTATAAAAAATTGCATACCTGAAAAGCAAACATGATAACACATAATAACAATAAAACATTGCAGAATAGAATACAGTAAAAAAGAGCAGAACAATAGAGAGAGAATAGAGAGAGAGAACAATAAAACGACAACTATTTTTTTAAATTTTATATATATATATATATATATATATATATATATATATATATATATATATTTTTTTTTTTTACACTTTTTTTTGTAACTAACTTTTATAACTGTAACCGGTTCCAGGTTCGGGTCTCTCAAAATGCAATGGCATGGTTGGGGATGTGAATGGGGGAAGTACGGGCGCTGCAGAAGTGGTGGGTTCCCAATTAGGATTGGCGAATGCAGCAGGAAGGGCACTATGGGCACGACGGGCCTGTGTTTGTCTTCTTCTTGGTGGCAGCGGGACACTACTTGTGCTTGCCACCTCACCAGCTTGAACTGCACTTATGGGACTCGCCATGTCACCAAGTGTTACTGCAGTGCTGGTTTGACTACGACCGGGGTGTACTAGGCCACTGGTGCTTGCCAGTTCACCAAAATGCTACCAAAAAACTGTTAGCGATCGCAGGTATCAGGCCTGACTCTGCGAACGCTGCAGTTATGCGTTTAGTGTTTTGTAAGTGACAGTGATCGATCGATACTGCAGTTGGGTGGGCTGGGCTGGGCCGGGCGGAGGGGCAAAACGCAGGTGCTAGCAGGTATCTGGGTTGATCCCGCTAACACTGCATTTTTGGGAACCCTAAACTGCTGTGGACGCTAGTATAGATCTGATCGGATCAGATATTGATCCGTTCAGATACTATACCACTAAGGGAGGTGTATGCTGCGTGCGTGGGTGTTAGCGGTACTGGTGCTAACCTGACGCTGCCTGGGGCAACGCATATCACCGCCGGGTGGTCAGGGGGCTAAACCTTTATTAGGTAATAAACGGCGGGTGCCCTGACACTATAAAAAATAAACGCACTAACCAGCGTCCCCCGTAACGGTTATACGGTGATCAGTGGTAAAAGGGTTAACTAGGGGGCAATCAAGGGGTTAAAACATTTATTAGGTAGTATATGGGGGTCCCTGACGCTATAAAACGCTGACGTCGAACCTAAATATTTAGCTCCCTAACTAGCATCACCAGCGACACTAATACAACGATCAGAAAAATTATTGCTTAGTGACACTGGCGACGGGGGGTGATCAAGGGGTTAAAACTTTATTAGGGGGGGTTAGGGGGGTACCCTAGACCTAAAGGGGGCTAACACTAACTGCCCTACCACACTAACTGTCACAAACTGACACCAATGCAGTAATCAGAAAAAAAAATGCTTGGTGTCAGTGTGACGGGGGGGTGTGATTGGGGGGTGATCGGGGGGGGAGAGGGGGTAAAGGGGGGTGTAATGTATGCCTGGCATGTTCTACTATGTGTGTAGTGTTTGTGCACTCACATTGCAGTCTTCTCTCCTCGGCGCCGGAACGGAAAATACCGAGCCGAGGAGAGATGACATCATTTCCTCTGCCTCTGTGTACTATACAGAGGCAGGGGAATGATCCCATTGGCTGGGAGCGATCGCGAGGGGGGGGCCACGAATGGATGGCCTCCCCCTCACCTCCGATCGCCGGGGGACAAACGCTGACCGCCTCGGGCACTGGGGGGGGTCCGATTGGACCCCCCGCCCGCGGGAGGCAGATCACTTACAGGAACGTATATCGTCGTGAGGCGGTCGGCAACTGGTTAATGTGATAGACCAACACAAAGCAGCACATAATCGTGAAGTGGAAGGAAAACGATAAATTAATTTAATTTTTTTTTTAAATAAATATCTAAAAAATGTGGCATGCATTTGTATTCAGCCCCCTTTATTCTGATACCCCTAACTAAAATCTTGTGGGATCAATTCGCTTTAGAATTCACCTAATTAGTATATAGAGTCCACCTGTGTGTAATTTATTCTCTGTATGAATACAGCTGTTCTGTGAAGCCTGAAGGCAAAGGAACACACCAGACAGGTCAGGGATAAAGTTGTGGAGAAGTTTAAATCCGGGTTAGGTTATAAAAAAATATCCCAAGCTTTGAACATCTCACCGAGCACTATTCAATCCATCATCCGAAATCAGAAAGAGTATGGCACAACTGCAAACCTACCAAGACAGGACCGTCCACCTAATCTGACAGGCCGGGCAAAAGCCTAAATACAAAAGACTGTGTATGGTGGAAAACTAACACTGCACATCACCCTGAACACACCATCCCCACCGTGAAACATGGTGGTGGCAGCATCATGTTGTGGGGATGATTTCTTCAGCAGGGACAGGGAAGCTGGTCAGAGTTGATGGAAAGATGGATGGAGACAAAAACAGGGCATTCTTAAAAGAAACCCCTTAGAGTCTGAGAAAGTTTTGCAACTGGGGTGGAGGTTCAACTTCCAGCAGGACAACAACCCTAAACATACAGCAAGAGCTACAATGGAATGGTTTAGATCAAAGCATATTTGTGTGTTAGAATGGCCCAGTCAATAGTCCAGACCTAAATCCAATTGAGAATCTGTGGCAAGAGAAAAAAAATTGCTGTTCACAGACGCTCTCCATCCAATCTGACAGAGCTTCACCTATTTTGCAAAAAAGAATGGGCAAAAAATTTCACTCTCTAGATGTGCAAAGCTGGTAAAGACATACCCAAACAGACTTGCAGATGTAATTGTAGCCAAAGGTGGTTCTAAAAAAGTACTGACTCAAGGGGGCTGAATACAAATGCACGTCAAACTTTTCACAAATTTATTTTCCTGACGCCTTCATGGCAGCACACACTGGGTTGTGACTCCGCCCCCACAACCTGACAGGATTGATCTATCTATAAAAGTTGAAGAGAGATGACCCCCACCATTCTCTTTTTTATCCTCACCTGACAAGACGGTTGGACATCGCAAAGCCTCTTACCGCATCACCCCAGCAGGTTCAAGCCTCTCCTGTTTGGAATTCCCTCCTGTACAGTCTCTAAAGGAGCTTCTATGGAGGGAGCCCCTACTCTGGTGGCCTCAGGGGCAGCAACATGGATCATCTGGCACATAGTAAGCTTTAAAGAAGCTTCAGTATTGCAGTGGTCTCCACTTCTAATTTCCCTTTCTCCTGCAATCTGATTCACCTCTTTTTTTTTTTGTTTCTGGATTTTCTCTGCATTCTTCTTCTGGTACCTGTAGTCCCACAGCGCTCAGGGCATGCATGATGGCCGCCGGCGCGTCTCGTCCCGCATTGCGCATGCGTGGGGGAGACAGATGGGGACATCCTACACTTTTGCCAGCTCCCAATATGGCGCCGGAGCTGTCTCACAACGCTTCTGCGCATGCGCGGAGCGTCATTTTTGCCGCTACGGCGGCGGTTTATTTAAAAAAGGGCTCTGGCTTTTAAAAAAACAGCAGTTTGGTATTCTGCTCATTTTTGCTAGCTCTTTTTGGTATCTTTGAACAGATATTCCCTCTGGAAGCTGGTAAGTGTTTTTATTCTCCTTGATCCATCGTTACAAGGGTTTTTTAGTAAAAAAAAAAAAAAAAAAAGGATTTTAAATAATAATAGAAAAGTATTATTGTTATCCAGGCATAGATATATATGTATATATTTGTCTTCCTTTTTAACCCATTCCAGACCTTTTCTGTTCCTGCCTGCCTTCTTCCTATCTGCTCATGGAGACCACTGCCCAAGCAGACCACCCACGTCCAGTAAGGTAAGGGGCTGTCCGTATTTTATGGTAAGTATTGAAGAGAGAAAAAAGAGCGCACATCTTCTGACAAGACTCCTTCTAGACGCAAGGAGAGATCAAGCCATACCTCAAGCAGAAGATCCCGCAGAAGCCGATCACGCTCCTCATCTCGTCACAGGCACTCACGCCGTAGCCATTCTCGTCATGGTCACTCACGCCACAGTCATTCTCGACGTAGCCGATCTCATCATAGAAGATCACCTTCGTCACTTCGCAAGCAAACCCAGCACACCCGTCCCGCAGCCAATTGCTGCTGGGTATGTGGCGCCACTGCTTTGCCAGATAAATTAGCATGTCGCTCGTGCTTCAATGAAGCTACGAAGGATAGAGAATCAGACGTCAGAGAAGTAACTGACCTGATTCGGGAATCAGTCAGAGAATCTATAATGGGGTCAACTGCACCCCTGCCGGCCAGGTCAGACCCAGGTACTTCCATGGCTCCTCCTCGCTCAGCGATCGAGGTAGGGGCAGAACCAGAATCCCCTTCAGAGAACGAAGATCCAGAAGTGCCAACAGGTTTTGACGTCACCTTGGTCAAACCTTTTGCTAAATCTGTCAAAGAGGCCATAGGTTGGGAAGAATCTGAGGAAACACCTCAGGAAACGCGGAAATATTTTCCGAACCTGAAGAGGGATCCAGAAACCTTCCCTTTCATTGAGGAATTGAATGATTTGATCAAAGATGAATGGGAAAGAGCCGACAAGAGGCCTAACCTAAACAATAGACTTGCAAAAATGTATCCTTTAAGAGAACCTAAGGTCACCTCCTTAATTAATGCCCCGGTTGTGGATGCCTCTTTGATGCGTCTGGCAAGGCATGTCACCCTACCCATTGAAAATGCCGTCTCCTTCCGTGACGTCCTGGATCGGAAAATCGACCTAGAACTCAAAAAAGCCTACTCCACAGCAGGGGGCGCTTGCTGACCAGCAGTCACCACAGCAGCAGTTGGTAGAGCCATTTCGGGCTGGACTATCAATATTGAAAAATCTCTTCAGGGAGAGATAGACTTGGAGAAAGTAATTACGTCTCTACAGGAACTTAAATTAGCAGGCGATTTTATCGCAGAAGCCTCTGTGGACATTATTAGGTACTCGGCCCGGGCAATGTTAGCCTCGGTTATGGCAAGACGAGCTCTGTGGCTAAAACCCTGGGTAGCCGACGCAGCATCGAAGACAAATTGGTGCAGAATTCCCTATGATGGTTCCAACCTCTTCGGCTCCAAATTGGATACAGCAATTTCTAAGGTGACAGGGGGAAAATCGGGGCTCATTCCCTCTGACAGGAGACCCAAGAGACCAAGAGGTCCTGCTTACAAAGGTAACCTTCCAGAAAGGTACAGAGAAGCCAAAACCTACAGACCAGGCAGAGAGTTTAAAAGAAACTGGAAGAACACACAGTCTTCTTTTCTGAGGATGCGAAAAACCAAGGCCACCCCTTCTATCAAGCAACAGAAGTCCTTTTGAAGGTACGCCCGCCCATCCCCCAAGGGTGGGCGCCAGACTAAAGAGATTCACACAAATATGGTCAGAAAACATCAAGGACCATTGGACCATTTCTACGATCAAGTAAGGTCACAGGTGGAGATTCCTGAACGAGATCCCCAGGAACCACTTTCTGCCAACCAAACTCCCAGCTTCTCCAGACAAGAGAAGAATCCTTCTGAAATACATAATGGAACTAAAACAAAAGGAGGCAATTTTGGAGGTTCCACTATGTCAAAAAGGCAGAGGTTTCTACTCCCCTCTGTTTTTGGTAAAAAAGAAAACGGGGGATTTATGGCCAGTGCTGGACTTAAAGAGACTAAACAAAAATATCAAGTTAGAAACCTTCAAGATGGAAAGCCTACAGTCCATACTATTAGCGGTGAATCTAGGAGATTGGATGCTGTCCGTAGACTTATCAGACGCCTATCTTCACATCCCAATACATCCTGCTTTTCAAAGATTTCTCCGCTTTTCAATCAAACAACATCACTTCCAGTTCCAATGCCTACCCTTCGGCATCTCATCAGCTCCCAGGACCTTCACCAAAGTTCTTCTGCCTCTCATCGCATACCTCAGAGAAAGAGGTCTAAGAGTACATCATTATCTGGACGATATACTTCTTCTAGCAGAAAGTCGCCAGGTCTTGATACAACACCGAGAGATCCTACTATCAACTCTGCAAAATTTTGGTTGGCTGGTGAACTGGCAGAAGAGCAAGCTTCAGCCCACTCAGAAGATGATTTTTCTAGGTGCGGAACTAGACACCATCCTGAACAGAGTACAGCTTCCTCAGGAGAAAATCATGCCTCTGATTCAGAAAGTTCAGAGGCTAATCTCGGTTACACAGTTGCCAGCCAGAGTATGTATTAGTGTCCTGGGCTCCATGTCTGCAACTCTGCCCATGATTCAGTGGTCCCAATGGCACACAAGAATCTTGCAGAATTCCTTTCTGAGGCAGTGGAATGGAGTATCAATGCTTCAGAGAATCTACATACACAGGTATGTGAAACAATCGATGTGGTGGTGGACACGATGCAGAAATCTCAAGAGATACAACCCTCTAGTTCCTCCACAGCCGGAGGTGGTCACTTCAGATGCCAGCCAGCTAGGATGGGGAGCTCATTACCAAAATCTAGCAGCCCAAGGGCAGTGGAAGTTTCAAGCCCAGGGGATAGTATCCAATATACTAGAGCTCAGAGCGGCTTTTCAGGCACTTCTGGCCTTCACTCCATACCTGGTGGAAAAAAACGTTGTGATACAGATGGACAACAGAGTCGCTGTAGCGTATATCCAGAGGCAAGGGGGTACGAGGAGTCACACTTTGATGCAGGAGGTACGACCTATCATGGAGTGGGCTCAAGTGCACCTAATAGACCTGAAAGCGGTATATGTCCCAGCATCTCAGAACATGCTGGCCGACTATTTGAGCAGGGAACTTCTCTCCAACAACGAGTGGTCATTGAGCCAACGGGCCTTTTCCCTTCTTTCGAGAACTTGGGGAGCACCAGAGATCGACCTAGCAGCCACACCTGCGAACACCAAATGTCGGAGATTCCTGTCAAGAGCAGCCTTCCCATCAGCCGAAGGGATGGATTGTCTGACCCATCCGTGGAATTTCAAGCTGGGTTACATTTTTCCTCCAGTACCCTTAATTGCGAGGTTCCTATCCAGGGTTCGGAAATCATCGGCAACAGTAATAGCCATAATTCCTTTCTGGCCGAGGAGGCCGTGGTTCACAACCCTACTACAACTCAGCCTACAACAACCGCTTCCTCTCCCAGTAACATCGGACCTCCTGTCCCAGGGTCAATTTCTACACCCAGCTCCAGAGAAGTTACACTTGACAGCATGGAAATTGAAAGTACTCGGCTGTTAGAGCAGGGATGCTCGCAGGAGGTCATTTCTACTCTTCTACAAGCTAGAAGAAGCACCACCAACAAGACATACTCGCAAGTATGGAATAGGTTTTGTTCTCTGGCTCAACAAAAAAAATGGAACCCAGTATCACCAGAGCCACCACAAGTTCTGGAATTCCTTCAGTTGGGTATTACCAAAGGCTTAAGCTCTAGTACTCTTAAAGTCCAGATTTCATCTCTTTCGGCTAAAACAGGCATTAGATGGGCACTACATCCTCTAGTGATTCAGTTCATGAGAGCTTGCTTAAAAATCAGACCTCCAAAGAAACCCACATTTCCAGCATGGAATCTCTCTACAGTACTCGATGCATTATCTAAACCTCCTTTTTGGCCGATTGAGTCAATTTCACTTTGGAACCTGACTTTGAAGGTAACCTTCCTTATCGCCATTACATCTGCGAGAAGAGTTTCAGAACTTAAAGCACTACTGATAACAGAACCTTACCTAGTCTTCTATCCTGATAGAGTGGTATTGAGACCCTCGGAACGTTTCACTCCCAAGGTATCATCTTCTTTTCATTATAATCATGATATCAACCTTCCATCCTTTACTAACGACCAGGGTGAACCTCATGCATTGGATGTTAAAACTATCATTACCAGCTATTTGGAAGCTACAGCCTCTTTCAGAAAATCAGATACTCTTCTCATAATTCCTCACGGTCCTAGGAAGGGTCATCCAGCAACTTCCTGAACAATCGCATCCTGGCTGGTCAACACCATTAAAAAGGCAGCTAGCCATCCCAGAAGGCATCAGGGCACACTCAACCAGGGCAGTGGCAACTTCATGGGCAGCATATTGCAGAGTTTCACCGGAGACAATCTGTAAGGCAGCTACCTGGTCGTCAAGACATACATTTACTTCTCACTATAAAATTGACTCTGCTCAACTAACTACAGCGGACTTTGGCAGATCCATTATTACAGCCAATTCCACAGCTCTTTAGAATAATAAAACTTAAATTTTTTTGCACCCTCCTGACTGGCGAGTTATTTCCCAGTGTGTGCTGCCATGAAGGCATCAGGAAAACGGAAAATTGTATACTCACCTTTCCGTAATTTTCCTTTCCTGACGCATCTTCATGGCAGCACACAGATTCCCACCCTGTCTTAGATGATATATACAGAGAATGGTGGGGGTCATCTCTCTTCAACTTTTATAGATAGACCAATCCTGTCAGGTTGTGGGGGCGGAGTCACAACCCAGTGTGTGCTGCCATGAAGATGCGTCAGGAAAGGAAAATTACGGAAAGGTGAGTATACAATTTTCCGTTTTTAAAACATTTTGAAAACCATTTATCATTTTCCTTCCACTTCACAATTATGTGCCACTTTGTGTTGGTCTATCACATAAAATCCTAATAAAATTCAATTAAGTTTTTGGTTGTAACACAACAAAATCTGGAAAATTCAAGGGGTATGAATACTTTTTCAAGGTACTGTAAGTAGCCAATAAGAAATTTGGTGCATTTATCTGCTACGTCTACTTGGTTCTGTGCTTTTAACAAAAAAATAATAACCATGTGGTCAGATATAATCTATATAATACAAATAGTAAATGTGTGGCGCTTGCGGAGCTGCACTGCACAGACCCAACAGTTTTATTTACACGTTTTTAAGGGAAACCTGGGGAAAGCTGAAGGGGAAGTGGTGGTGGTGTTGCACCTGAAGTGTGTTGGCTGCCTTTATAAGTCTTTGCTGTCACAACGTACGCGTAAATATTTAACCCTCGATTTTCGAAACACTTTCAGCAGCTAATTTAATCACACTAGAATCACACAGGAACGCAGTCCACATTGCTGTGTGATTCCTGTGTGTTCCCCTGCAGTGTGATTTGGCAACCTATTCATTTCAATGGGCTGCAAATTGCATCAGACCTCACAAAAAGTATTTCATGCACTACTTTTGAACAACTCACTACACCAAATCACATGCATTTGCAATCTGTGCTTGGTGTGCTGTTAACAATGTATTGTCACCTGCAGCAAATCGCAAAGGTAGTGCATTTTTTAATGCGGTGCTGGAAACACACAGAATTTACCTTTCCCACACAGCATTCTGGTATGAACTAGCCCCTTACTGAGTATGCAACTTCTTTATCTTGTAATTCATACCTATGTTCCCGTTTAACTTAATGTCATGACCGCTGCCTCAAGTTTCCTGTTTCAATGTGGTTGTTTTCACTTGCATCCTTCACCCTTCACCCTTGTATGCAGTTGTGTGTCCCTACAGTCTGTAAATCAATGGTTTCAATATCCTGACTGGGCGTCATATGACGTCCTCAGAATATTAAGCCGCTGCGCGCCCCCGCGCGCATTGCGGCGATTGTTGCTGCAATGTGTCAGTCTGACACACCGCAACTCCAATCTAGGTAAAGAGTCTCTGACTGATACTCTTTACCACGTGATCAGCCGTGTCCAATCATGGCTGATCACGATGTTAATAGGAAGAGCCGGTGATCGGCTTTTCCTCACTCGCGTCTGACAGACGCGAGTAGAGGAGAGCCGATCGGCTTCTCTCCTGACGGGGGGGGGTCTGTGCTGATTGTTTATCAGCACAGCCCCCCTCGGATCCCACCAAGGACCACCAGGGAAGCCGCCCAGGACCACCAGGGAAGCCGCCCAGGACCACCAGGATGGCCATCCACACTGAACCACCAGGTATGCCCCCTAAACCCCCAGGGAAATACTAATCTGTGCCCAGACAGCTGCCAATCAATGCCCAGGCAGCTGCCAATCAGTGCCCACTCACAATGCCTACCACTGCCAGTGCCACCAGGGATGCCTAACAGTGCCTTGTATCAGTGCCCATCAGTGCCACGTATCAGTGCCCATCAGTGCCCAGCAGTACCGCCTATCAGTGCCACCCATAAGAACCCATCTTTGAAGCCTTTCAGTGCCCATCATTGTCGCCTATCAGTGCCCACCAGTGCCACCCAGTACCACCCATGAGTGCCCATCAGTGCCGCCTATCAATGCCCATCAGTGCTGCATATCAGTGTCACCCATCAGTGACGCCTACCAGTGCCCATCAGTGCCACGTATCAGTGCCCATCATCAGTGCCCGTCAGTGCCTGCTCATTGGTGCCGCCTTATCAGTGCCTGTCAGTGAAAGAGAAAACATACTTATTTAAAATATTTTTTAACAGAAACAAAAGTAAAACTTTTATTTTTTTCAAAATTTTCAGTCTTTTTTTATTTGTTTAGCAAAAAATAACTGCAGAGGTGATCAAATACCACCGAAAGAAAGCTCTATTTGTGGGAACAAAATGATAAAAATTTAGTTTGGGTACAGTGTTGTATGACCGCACAATTGTCATTCAAACTGCGACAGCACTGAAAGCTGAAAATTGGTCTGGGCAGGAAGGTGTATAAGTGCCCTCTATTGAAGTGGTTAAAATTAACCACTTAAGGACCAGGCCTATTTTTCAAACTTGTTGTTTACAAGTTAAAATAATTTTTTTTTGCTAGAAAATTACTTAGAACCCCCAAACATTATATATATATATATATATATATATATATATATATATATATATATATATATATATATATATATATATATATTTTTTTTTTTTTTTCTAACATCCTAGAGAATAAAATGGCAGTTGTTTCAAAAATTTCTGTCACACCGTATTTGTGCAGCGGTCTTACAAGCGCACTTTTTTTGGGAAAAATACACTTTTTTTAATTAAAAAAATAACAGTTAAATTACCCCAATTTTTTTTATATTGTGAAAGATGATGTTATGCCGAGTAAACTGATACTCAGTATGTCATGCTTCAAAATTGCACCCGCTCGTGGAATGGCGACAAACTTTTACCCTTTGAAATCTCCATAGGCGATGTTTAAAAAATTCTACAGGTTGCATGTTTTGAGTTACAGAGGAGGTCTAGGGCTAGAATTATTGCTCTCGCTCTAACGATAGCAGCGATACCTCACATGTATGGTTTGAACACC
This sequence comes from Aquarana catesbeiana, assembly GCF_042186555.1. Taxonomy (NCBI): domain Eukaryota; kingdom Metazoa; phylum Chordata; class Amphibia; order Anura; family Ranidae; genus Aquarana; species Aquarana catesbeiana. Next base: position 446,186,260 of record NC_133326.1, on the reverse strand, counting down.
CTTTTCATATGCATGCGCTACTCACGTATGCGTTCGCTTCTGCATGCAAGCTCGTCGGGACGGGGCACGTTTAAAAAAAAAAAAATTTAATTTATTTTACTTTTTATTTTTACACTGTTCTTTTTAAAAAAATTGTGTCACTTTTATTCCTATTACAAGAAATGTAAACATCCCTTGTAATAGAAAAAAGCATGACAGTACCTCTTAAATATGATTTCTGCGGTCTGTAGCAGGGCGGTACCTTGCCAGAATCAAGGTCTAATAAACAGCTGTGTTCTGGGCTTAAAGTAATCACCAGACCAAGGCTCTAGGCTCTCAGTTGAAGACGACTCCACCCTGCAGACAGGAGGTCTGCAGGGTGGGGATTCAGTAGGGCTTCACCTAGAAGAGAGAAGAGAGAGGTGGGAGCCAGTGTAGCATGAGACTACTTGCTGTACGCACAGAGGTGCTGAGTGTCGGGTCTGTGGGAGACAGACCAAGGCCCTAAATTATAAGGCCTGAGCTGGAGAGCTGCGTTTACAAGCCAGGAGAGCTGAAAATCATTTACTTTGGTAGCAGGTCTGTGTTTGTTTTTAACTTTCTTTTAAATAAAAGTTGGCAAAACCAGCCCTGAAACGGATAAAAGCGAGTGGTGGTGTCCTTAAAGCGCTACACTTGGAATGAACCCCTGACGGTTGGTGGAGAAGTGCTCTGGGGCACAATCCGAGATCTCTACAATCAAGTAAGTTCATCTGTTTATATGAACTGTGTGTGTTAGTGCTCAAGACTTCATAATCTGTGTGAACCTGCAAGAGAAAAGCAACGTGCTTTAAAGAGACAGTGCTCTAATTTTTTATTTTGCTGGACTGTGCAAAGTTGGTCTGGGGTGGCTGTGAATATGGGGCGGTCAAAGCTCCTAAAAGAAGCAAAGAGTGATCCTGTTGAGAGTCATGGCTGGTGGGCTCAAGAGAAACTGTTACAGCACAGTGGAGAGTGCTGGAAAAGTTCAGCTGGGAGAGTGCGGTCTCCCATGGCAACCAGAGACGAGTGTCATCTGGATGGTGGGGCTGCTATGAGGAGGTTGCTCACTTGTTCCCACAAAGAGGGCTGGGATGCCCGAGAAAAGTCATCTGGATGGTGGGGTTCCTATGAAGAGGTGGCTCACTATTCCCACAAAGAGGGCTGGGATACTCAAGAGTCTGTGATGCCTAGGAGGGTTGCTGTTGCCCCTAGAAATTCTTGTGCAAGGAGACTGAGGTACAGTGTAAGAAGCCCTGACAAGGCATGGAGCCAAGAGGGCTGTCTGCAGTGCAGTGAGTGGGGGCATGTTGTTTCCAAGTGCCCGCTGTCAATGCAAAGGGATGTGACCAGCCAAAGGTCAGTTTCTGCAGTTTGAAAGCCTGATCTGAATGCCTGGAATGAGCGACAGACTGACTATGTGACTGCACACACAGGAGTGGAAGTGACCCCAAATGGGAGATCCACTGGTTGTGCTCAAAAGGACTTGCCTTGCTACAGTGCCCTGTTCAGTGGGGAGGCAAGTGTTACATTTAAAACTGATAATGTGTTCCTTAATGAGGAGATTAAAAATGATGTGTTCAATAAGGGGTTAATGCGACCTGCTGAAACAGCAGGGTCATATAAAGCTAATGAAGCATTGTCAGTGTACAGTGGTGAAAGTGTGGTATTGCAGTCAGCTAGGACAGGGGTGACCACTGAGAGATGGATGCCATTACCCCTAGCAACTGTGGAAGTCAGGAATGCTAATGAGCAATGTATTTCTGATAATGTTGTTGAGAAGTATAGTACTGACAAGACAAGTCTTTCAGATTCTGCTGAGCCACTCTGTCCTGTGTCTCCTGGGGCAGTTGGAGCGGTACTGTGTAGTACCTCTGCTGGGAGCACAGAGAAAGTAGACTGGGACAGATGGGCAACAAGCCTGTTGGCTTTATTAAAAGAGATCTTGGTTTGTAACGTTAGAGCGGACACAATTTCTGCTGTGCTAAATGGAGGGACTGCAGAGCAGTTTTTGGACAAGGGCTCGCTTGCTGCTGTTGCAGATGGTATCCCGCACAAGATTAAAGGGCCAAGTGAGCACATAGCAGAGGTTTTGCCCATAACGCACCAAGGAAATGATGATACGGTAATTAATAAGGTAATGCCAAATGTTTTAATGGAAGTGCCACAGGGCACAGGTGTATATAATGATGATCAGGTATCAGGACAGTTGCTGGAAGAGGATCATGTGCCAGTGGAGTCGGTGGATAGTGACGTTGCCATGGGAAACAACCACTCAGCTTTGTGCAATTCCCCTCCAGACACTGCCTTGCAGAACACTGGGGAAATTAGTCCTGAAATATATGTGGATATTTCTGACATTGAGGAAAAATGAAAGGCACTGGTAAATGCCGGTGTTATCTTGGGTTACAACGCAAATATTGGTAGACCAGAGGGTCAAGTTGAAATGGTTGCTGATAGCCCTGATAAATGTGGTAAGATATGTAATGATATGACAGGCACAGCTGAGGTAGATGGAGGCCCCCTACAGGTTCAGGAGGGAAGTAACCCAAAGCTTAATAAGGTGTCAGTAAAAGGGTTTGACACCAAAATAAAAGAACCCACGTCTATTGCTAAAGTATTTAAAAGGGTGGCCCCAAGGAAAATGGGCAGATGGTCCTTTTGGAAGCACACCCGTAAAAAGTCACGGGGTGTCTTTGTAGTACCCAAGTCAGTGTAGCAGGGGGACACAGGGAAGGTCACTTGATGGGTTTGGCCCTTGTGGGTAAGAGCTGGCACAGAGTGCCAAGTGGAAGAGAATGGGTTGGTGTGTTACGCCCCCTCCGGGGTTGAAACAGAGGGGGGGATATGTAGCACGGCGGTACCTTGCCAGGATCCAGGTCTAATAAACAGCCAGTTCACTAATGAGTCAGCTGTGTTCAGGGCTTTAAGTAATCACAAGACCAAGGCTCTAGGCTCCTAGTTGGAGACGACTCCACCCTGCAGACAGGAGGTTTGGGCATTGGAGTCAGTAAGGCTTCACCTAGAAGAGAGAGGTGGGAGTCAGTGTAGCATGAGGCTACTTGCTGTACGCAAGGAGGTGCTGAGCATCTGGTCTGTGGGAGACAGATCAAGGCCCTAAAGTATAAGGCCTGAGCTGGAGAGCTATATTTACAAGCCAGGAGGACTGAAAATTGTTTACTTTGGTAGCAGGACTGAAATGCTGAATACACCTGCGAGGGAATCTTCTGTGTTTGTTTTGAACTTTCTTTTAAATAAAAGTGGGCAAAACCAGCCCTGAAATGGATAAAAGCGAGTGCTGGTGTCCTTAAAGCGCTACACTTGCAGTGAACCATAAAGACCTCAGATCTCATATTTACACTAAAATGCAATAAAAAATATATATAAAAAATGTAATTTGAAAAAAAAAAAGGCCCTTTAAGAGCTATGGGCGGAATTGATGTTTTGACGTTGCTTCCGCCCTGCAATGGTATGGAGCAGGGTGGGGTCCATCTTCCCCTCACTAGGCTCCATGCCATGCAGGAAAGGACACGATCGCCTCCGCTGTCGGCTCTGGTAAGCGGAGGAGGGCATCAGAGCATAGTGGGAGAGGGGGTGCTCTCCCACTTTTTTCTGAAAGCGGACCGCCCGCTGAAGAAGTGAATACCAGGGTTATGGCAGCTAGCCATAACAACGATGTTCCATTTCAAAGAACCACGGTATAATGACAGCGGGCGTTCTGGAAGTAATTAACTTTTTTAACAGTCTACATTTTAAATGTATTTTTAACATAAAAGTCCCATTTTTGGGTTGTCTGCTACAACTGCACTACGTATCTACGATATTGGTACACTATGGTGTGCAATAAAGAATGAGAAACATTTTATCTAAACAAAATTATGTCAAATATAATCTGTAATGCAGGACTTTCATTAATAAATGCTAAAGTATTATGGACTCGCCATCAATAATGAACAAAAGGCACATTTTAGGATAAGCATTGCTTAGCCCACCAAGCTATGAATAATTCTAAAAACATCTATGTGTTAAAATAACATAATTACATTGTATCTTAAACAATTTTGTTTGAATATTTGTTTTAATAAATATTTTTGAAAAACATGGCATACATTTAGGATTTTATTAAGATGATAAATTCTAATTCTAACATGGTTATATACAGTGCCTTCATAAATGTTCAACTTAGAAGCATTTCCTGTTTAAACATCAAGCTCATAAGCATCCATCATGCATGTCCGGAGTACAGAATACTACATTCAAATGTCAAACAAATTCAAAGAGGTCACACATTTTAATTTGCTTTCTAAAAGTGCTGTTCATAAATATTATTGCTTCCAAGACCTCCATCTACAGCACTTGTTTACAAAAATGTGCATGTAATATAAATTGTGATTAAGAAAATGGCTATTTTACTTCCTGTTTTAAGACATGACAAGAAATAAATTATATTTATTGAAGAAAAGAAAAGAAAAGAAAAAAGACAAGGAAAAAGAAAAAAGGAGAAGGAAAAAGAAAAGAACAAATACCATTTATATAGGCTTTATGACAAATAATAATTTACATTTTATGAATAAAAAATGACATTACATTATATGTGCATTCTAAGTTTTTTGATGCTTGTTATTTAACTGTGACAGCTTCCCTTGTTGTCCCTGAATGTTGAGAGCTGCCATGTGATGTGATTTCAATAGCCCCAGCAAACTCAGAACTTTCACTCAGGTGACATGCTGGGGTATTCCCCTTCATTCCTCTCCTGGCAGCTACATAAAAGATTATGGAGGGAGGTTAGGGGGAGAGCAGAGATTGTGGGGAAGAGGGAGTTGTGATAGGGAACTGATCCTTCTGAAGCAGTCAAATTTCTTAGCAAGTTCAGGGGCACATTGGAATTGAATAAAAAATAATTGATGGAAATAAAAAATGCTGCAAGTAAGCATTTTAAATAACTGTTGATTTTTTTTCTGAGCTTTTTATCTGCATTTTTTTTATTGTGACAGGGTCTCTTTAATCTGTTTCGGAATCTACTTTCCGATTTCACTGGAAGGTATTTATTACTATGCAGATGAAACTAAGGATGGGTCTTTAGTGGTACCGCTCTATTTTTTTTTTTTATATTCTTTATTTAAAAAATACACAGAAATATAATTTGATGTACAAACATTGTCTTTATATCAAAACAGTGTAGAGCTAACAAATTTTTGATGAGGCGCTTATTTGTAAATTTAGTGGGTTATTTGTTCTGTATATAGCTCAGAATTAATCTATGGCTAAATTAGCCTCTGTCCCAGCATTGGCTAAGTTGCGTGCAATTCCACACTGTTGCCTGTAGGTGTAGTTGTCACCATAGGTCAGTGTTGGAAAAGCAACATGCTGAAGTATATTGAGTGCTCTTCTTTCCCAGAGGTAACTCGGCAGGGTTGGTCCACTGCTATGCGTTCTGGGAGAGAATACTTAAGGGGCAGAAGCCATTTTACTTTCTCTTTTACTTGCTGGCCCTCCTGGCCTAAAGGTATGTGACAGGGAGTTCTACCTCGTGGCCCTCCATGTCAGAGGGCTGCGTTGCTGCAGCCGTGCAGGTAGGCCCAGAAGCCTGTCTGGGGCCTACTTCTGCGGGGATGGTCCTGTGCTGTCTGTCCTGCAGGAAGAAGCCGAGCAATTGAGAAGACCCAGGGGAGGACCCATCTTGGAGAGGCCTGTGCGGATGGCTGGTCTCAAGAGGGGCCTGGTGACTCAATTGAAGGATGCATCCTAACCTAACTTATCGCACGGTACTGCCGGGTCAGCTTAAAGGTTCTGGTACTGTGTCGCTGTTCATCTAAAACCATTACGTCTTGTGGCAGAAGACTGTTCATCTAATACTATATCCTGTGGCAGAGGATCGTACAACAAATTTTGTTCCTTTAAAGTCTGTGGCAGAGACTTTTTGTTCGTGTGCCATTCCGGTTGCTAGGTCAATGAGAGAGACCTGTCCGGGTGGGCAAAGATTTAATCTTGGACTGAAGGTATATTTGTCCCCGAGATTTCAAATTCCTCAGTGTCCTAAAGAAAAGGTATTTGAACTTTCCTGCAACTCTTCTTCTACCTCTTTCCTGCTACTTCTTCCAGTTATTTCCCATTAAAGCATTGGAAAAGTACTAAAGTGACTGGTGCCTACATTGTCAGATACAAAGCTCAACATGGACTTTAAGTTCTGGTATTGGTGAAACTACGGGTAAAGAGGTGATGGTAACAGCCCAATATAAATCAGCAGCTCCCTCGGGGGTAAGTGCTACACAATACAAAAGGCATTACCGTTTTTTGCTAGTCAAGGAGTTACAGAAGCAATCAGCAATTTTATAGTGCTGCACAGGGCTCGGTAATATCTTTCCTCTAGTATATATGGGCAATGTACTATTCTAATTAGGTATAGGTTGAGTATGGAGAAGTCACCTGCATCTTTCTAATTTTTTTAGCATATAACCACAGGGTAGGGGAGAGGTGAGGCGTACAGGATAAATAGAAATGGGGTGGGGGTGGGCGAGAGAATGCATGGCAGGCTAGTGAATGAGAAGGAGGTACCTAAGATGAGGAAATGGAGGTAAGAGATACAAAGGAGGAAGAGGAAGAGGAAGGCAGGGCAAGATGTAGGGGGGGATGAGAGAGAGAGAGTGAAGAGAGGGAGAAGGAGATGAAAAAAAAGGATTGAAAAGGAAAAGTAACATTCAATTACAATATGATTAGTGTCGCAATTATATGTGCTATATTATTTTTTCTTTATTTGCAATTTTTTCTCCACGAAAGGGGAGTTACCCTTTTAAAGTGCTTGTTTATATCAAGATTTAGATGGGGAAAAAAAAGGATACAGCTGTTGAAACAATAAGAATTACACTTGAAGAAGGGGAGGGGGCATGTACTTATAAGGCACAACTTTATTGAAAAGTTATATTAGGGCTGTATATGGTAATATTAGGAATATATTCATGCATGTTTGAAAATGACTGAAATGTCCACTTTAAGGACTGTGTATGGTTCAGTAAAGCATCAGACCGTCTTGTCACTTCCCTGAGATGTGTCAGTAGAGGAGTCCAGAGTATTGCTGTATTCATGGCTTTTCCTTGTAAATACCTTATGGGGAAGGCAACAGATTTTGTGGCTGTCTCAGAACATACCGAACCACCACCCTTTATAAAGGCAAAGGCAAATATAGGATAAGGCATAAGCCCAGTGAAATATTTTTATATTGATTGCAGTACCGAGCAGCTTTAATGCTACACAACAGGCTATTATTATTTACTTGCTATGTTGGTCAATCACTTTAACATTTAGGAATTCTTTTTTTTTTAAAGAAAATAATGTATTAAAAAAAATATATATACATATATTTTTTAATGGTATGACTGTCTATGTTGGTGGCCCTACTGCTGCACTTACATTAGTTTAAGATATACAGAAAAATATAGTTTTATATCTATCAGTTTTCTCACCTTCTTAGGTATTTGTGATGTAACATTACGACTGTAAATGATTTGTCCAGAGAACATGGCTCAGTCACTGAAGCCACAGCTGTAACAGCCTTTGCAATTAAGTGGAAAAAAAGCTTTTTCTGCTTATGCGTTTAACATACATCTGGCCTTTTAAACTGCTCTTACAATTATTTTCACTTTCATTTTAACTAATAATTGAAATTCGATGTAGCAACTTTTTTTGTTAATGAGCAAAATACATGTATAAAATGTAAAAAATGTTCCCCTTGGCTTTTTTAGATAAGTCATGAGTGAAATAAATGAACTTTATGTTTGTGAGTAATAAAGTAAATCTGCTGGGACATGTAACTTTACAAATCCTTCAATTTATGGTATACAATTAATCAACAATATGCAACATTTAAAGTATGGTTCACAATGTGCAATTCTAATTGTACTGTTTTGCTGTTACGTGCAGGCCATGGGGAAAAAAGCAATGAAATACAAAGCATCTGTAAAACATAATGCTGATCTTGAAAATGAGTTAAGACTAAGTAAATCTATGACATGAGTATACAATTTAGTTACCATGGACACCAAACATGAGAGAATAAGTCATTCTAAAGTCCAATAACTAAAGGTCAGATACAGTTTTCACAATTATGTTTCTAATATGATGGGAAAAAGCATAGTGCCGATGTGTGATTTGTATTAAGAAAATGAGCCAACTTGGACCATAAGCACTGGGTTTTCAGTGTTGACATGAATAAACTGAAATAAATAAAATAAACGAGATACTAGTCTGAAGCAATGATTACTTGGATCAAGATGTTTACAGAGGCAGTGATAAAACCATGTTGTTCTCAGGGTACCTAAATGAGACTATGTAGAGTTTTAAATTGAGATGACATTAAATTGCATGTGTTGTTTAGTGTCAACGTTTGTCCTGTAAAGAAGATAGTTGGAAAAATCTGTACTGCCTTTCTTATGGCCTGTGTAATGACTAAGGTCATTGATGCTTACATGCCCAGGCCAAATTTAGCAGCCAAATCATGTGGCTCTATGGTTAATTTGCATTTCTAAATTTAAAATGTTATTATTAAAGTTATATACAGTATATATAATAAATTGAAACTCAGGAGCACAAGCCAAGTTGGTAAAAGCAAACAGTCCTTTTTATTTTCAAAAAAAGGCCAACAAAAACAGCTTGTTCACAGCATGGAAACACAAACAAACATAGTCCATTAATTTCTGTACAAACAAATAAAATCTCGGCTCGACGCCCATAAACTTGTCCCTTAACAGGGTTTTTGAAAGTTCCCACCTGCCTCAGGGGTGCCATAGAGGAGATCTTCACAGTTCAGCAACCATGTCTCAGTCACCAGCCAGTTCACACTGCTCAGTCTGCTGTGTGCTGTTCTACTCCACCTCACAGACACCTGCTGAAGGCTTCCTGATCCTCTTTAGGCCGCTTCTGCCAGTGGTTTAACCCTTTCAGGACCAAAGTCCCTGTAATCAGAACCTGGAGGCTCTTTCCCATCCAAAGTCTTTCGTGGTCTGGGAATTTCGGGTCCCAATTGAGAACCTACCAATCTTGAGAGAACTGTAAATTGTTTTTCTCCTCTGCAACTGGACCACCCTGGAACCCTTCACCCTGGAAGGATGAGAACCCAGAGTACTTCAAAAATTACTTTTGTAGTCCCCTGAAAGAGACCACAACCCAAATAGAGAATGGAGACATATCTGCTTTCTTGCACCCATTCCTGGCATCTTATACATTACATATTAGTATATTTTTACAGCCACAAGCACTCAACTGTGTATACATTGGCCATTGGCACAACATTTTGATATAGTTTGTGAGCTGATACATTCACAGTACAAAGCTGCATTGTTTAAAACATTTAATAAAATAGCAAAACAGTTGTGCACAAAAACACTTCAAAACCACAACTGTACAGTCAAGCTTGTGGAGTCAGCCCCCACCCACATGTTTATAGCAGCAATCTTTTTTGACTTAGAAGGCCATGTCTGTCCTCCACCAGCATGTGCAGGGTAATGTAATGTCTCTGTGTCCCTGGACAATGTGGTCAGCATCAGGGTCCACATGACCACAGACCAATGGTCCAAGAAGCATAGGTAGAGATGTTACATTTCTTTCAAAGACCACTGAGAAAATTTGCTGGCAGCTAGAAAGATGCAGGATGCGGGGCGCCCGTGCCTTACACATTGGTGATGACAACAGAGCAGTTGCCTCTCCCCCTTTTTCTTAAATTACCTCATAGAGGAAAAGCTGCCCTTTGTGTGTGTCATATCACTACACACCTCTGCACAGCAGAGGTGTGCTCCAAAACTACCCCTTTTTCACAGAAAATAGAGAGAATGATTATACAGTTAATGTTTGTTGTGTTAGATTTATAAGACTGCAAGGTAAGGCATATTTTATTAAGAAATAATAATTACAGTGTATTATTTCACAAGAAATAGATGTATTTTTTTTTCAAAGAATAGCTGGAATTAATCTGCAGTGGCAAACCTCCCATCTGTCCCAATTTCTGCAGGACTGTCCTGGGATATGAATTTATTCCAGTGGTTTCACAGAACTGCTCCATGTTCCTGCGTTGAGTGCTGGAATGCTTGTTTAAGACATCCCATCAATCACTCAACAAGCTACTCCCTCTCATCATCCTTACTGTTCTCCAAACCTTCTTATGATATTACCATTTTATTCCATTCCCCTATACATCAATTCACAAGCCACTTCCCTTCGCCATTGTCACTGAATATCCTCATGAAATTACTGTCATCTACTCTCCAGTACATTATCCTCACTGGGTCCCGTCCGCACAGCCTCCCGCAGCTCTTCATCCATTTCACTCCCCATCACACAGTACTTCACGTGACTTTCCCTTATATCATCTTTGTGTCTCCTACCCCCTGAGCTTCTTGTAGCTTTCTATCCACTCCACTCCTAGTCGATTCCTTTCATATTTCCCTCCTTCTACATACCATTCTTTTGGACACAGGCTCTGCCTTCTAACATTCCCCTCCTCTTCAGTCCCCTCTTCACGAGATATTGGTACACTTGTCAGTATACAGTATTGTCAGAAACCATGAATCAGGCTGAGACAGAAGTGCAGTTAAATCACACTTGTTTAATAATAAAAGTAAATAGAACAAACGTAGCCAAAACATAGCCAAGGTTCGGTAACCGAAATGGATAGTCAGACGAGCCAGAAAGTCAGGAAGCCAAGGAACAGCATAGTGGAACAGCAAGCAGGATCTGGAGCCAGGAAGAATGTCAGCCAAGCAAGTCTTTAACAGGAACGCAGTCTCTGTGATGTTGACCAAGGCGAAGGCAGAGATCATCTGGGCTGGACGGCTTTTAGTAGGCAGGACTGACGAGCAGGATATCATCAACAGGTGTGTCACTGTGGAGAGATAGGAGCTGGCAATTAGCCAACAGCTGAGCGGCCAGCTCAGAGAAGGAAGGGCTGAGCCCTGCCCTGACAGTACCCCCTCCTCAATGACACCTCCCTCTCAGAGGACCACCAGGCTTGAGGGGAAAACTTCTATGGAAATCACAGAGGAGGACAGGGGCATGTACGTCTGAGGATGAGACCCAAGAGTGTTCATCCGGACTGTACCCTTTCCAATGCACCATGTACTGTATGTGCCCATGGAACCTACGGGAGTCAACAATGAACTGTACTTCATACTCCTCATGGTTCTCAGCCTGTACAGGGTGAGGAAAAATCACAGAGGTGGTAAAGTGGTTGCAGACCAAAGGTTTTAATAAGGAGACATGAAATACACATATTAGAAGGAAGGTCTAATGCGTTAGCCACTGGGTAATCCTGCCAAGAATATGGAAATTCCCAATAAACCGAGGTGAGAACTTCAGAGAGGGAACAGGAAGTCAGAGTTTGCGAGATGACAGCCAGACCCTGTCCCCAACCTAGTAGGAAGGCGCAGGCAGGCGTCTGCGGTCAGCATGGGGTCTGTACCTAACATTAGCATGTCGCAAAGCCTCCTTGACTTGTGGCCAAGTGGAACGAAGGCCACGGAGATGCTTCTCTAATGCAGGAATACTCTGCGGAACAAATGAGTCAGGCAACATGGAAGGTTGGAAATCACAGTTCAACATAAACGGGACAATCGGGAAACAGAATTCAAGGCACTATTGTGAGCAAACTCCGTCCATGGTATACAAAAATGTGAGATTCTTATGGTCAGTAAGAATGGTAACTGGCACAGTGGTACCTTCGAGGAGATGTCTCCATTCTTTCAGGGCTAAAATGATTGCTAACAGCTCTCTGTCACTAATCTCGTAATTGCACTCCGCAGGTGACAATTTCTTGGAAAAGTAGCCACAAGGATGCATAGCGCTCTCAGAGGTAGGGCGTTGAGACAGAAGAGTGCCAACTCCAGTCTCAGAAGCATCAAACTCAAGGATAAAAGGTAACATAGGATCAGGATATGCCAACACAGGAGCAGAAACAAAGGTAGCCTTGAGACTCTCAAAGGCCTTAATGGACTCCGGAGACCAACTCTGTGGGTTACCGTCCTTTCTGGTCATATGAGTCAGGGGCTTGACCAGAGGAGAGAAGTTACGAATAAACTTCCGATAATAGTTGGCAAAGACAAGAAAATGCTGCAGAGGACGTAAACCCACGGGTCGGGGGCCACTGTAGGACTGCTGAAAGTTTCTCTGGGTTCATCGAAAAACCAGCAGTGGAAATGCATCTTTCCAAATAACTGTTCTGCTTTATTATGACGCAATTGAAGGTTTTTATACACATGATTACGTAGGTATCACATTAATATTACAATTGTATGTTTATGGTAACAAGGGGTATTACATAGGCAGACTAATTTTAATCAGGGCTCGAAAGAATGTAAACATGTAATGAAAACATTATTAGTGCCGTGTGCACAGTGAGGGCAGTGTGTAATACATACAAAATAGAATACAATTATATACAGAACTTACAAATTTCCATTACAATAACCCAGGAATTTAACCTGTTCACGATGGAATTCACACTTCTCCAATTTACAATAAAGATTGTTCTCTCTTAGTTTCTGAAGCACACAACAGACATCTGGGTAGTGGCTTTCCAGGGACTTGGAAAAAATGAGGATATCATCGAGATAATCCACCACACATAACTGCAACAAATCTCAGAGGACATGTTTAATAAATTCCTGGAAAACTGTTGGGGGCGTTACAAAGGCCAAAAGGCATTACGAGGCATTCATAATGACCTGTTCTGGTATTAAACGCCATTTTCGACTCGTCACCCTCCTTAATCCTCACGAGATTGTATGCCCCTCTCAAATCAAGCTTCGTGAAAACCGTTGCTCCGTTGAGGCGGTCAAATAACTCTGTAATCAACGGAATCAGATAGGCATTCTTAATCGTGAAATGATTGAGACCCCTATAATCAATACAAGGTCTCAGTTCACCACTCTTCTTCACAAAGAAGAAACCAGCACCAGCAGGAGATGAGGATTTGTGGATGAAACCTCGAGAAAGTGCATCTGCAACATATTCCTCCATGGCCATATCCTCCAAGACCGACAAAGGGTAAACCCAGCCACAAGGGGGTATGGCACCGGGTTGAAGGTTAATTGTGCAGTCATACAACTGGTGTGAAGGCAAACTTCAGGCTTGACCTTTGTCAAAGACAACGCTAAAATCGCGGTACTCCTGTGGCAGGGAGAAGAGTGAAGAGGTGCAAAGGACCTTGGATACCTTCTGGAAGCATGTCTTACTGCATTGTTGTGACCAGGAGAGAACCTGAGCACAGAGCTAATCAAAAGAGGGGTTGTGCCTCCGTAGCCAAGGATAACCAATAACCAGCAGAAACTTAGGTGAGGAAATAACTTGGAATTGGATTATTTCATGGTGAAGAGCCCCTACGGCCATGGACAACGGAACAGTCTCACAAGTCACATGGGCAGGCTGTAGAGGTCTCCCGTCAAGAGCCTCAAAGGCAATAGAGTGTCACGTAGCAGTGGAATCAAGTGCTTCGATACAAAGGCAGCATCAATTAACTGGCCTGCAGCCCCAGAGTCAATTAGAGAATGACAGATGACTCAGAATGATGGATGACTCGACGGATGACTCAGCCCAAGAAAGGGTAACCAAAACCAAGGGCTTATCCTTCTGGATAACGGGACGAAACAACACCACGTAAGGTCTGTTCATGACAGGACCTCAAGGTTCGGGCATTCCCTGGATGGGTAGGACAAGACTTCAAAAAGTGACCTGCCTGGCCACAATAAAGGCACAATCTCTCCCTCCTCCTAAGGGTTCTCTCATCTGCAGAGAAACACGTGAAGCCCAAGTGCATGGGTTCATCTTCACAGACCGACTCGGTACCAGGAGGCATGGGAGGTGAGGGAGGCAAGGGTGGGACTGCAAAGCTCGGAGACAAATGTACAGGAGGTTTCCGCAAGTGCTCCTTAAAAGAGAGTCTTTTTCTGAGTCTGGAGTCAATGAGGATGGCAAACGTGATCAACTTCTCCAGCTCAGTGAGTATATCTCAGGCTGTTATCTCATCCTTGATGGTATCTGAGAGACCATGAGAAAAAGCAGCCACGAGGGCCTCATTGTTTCAAGCAACCTCTGCTGCCAGAGTACGAAATTCAATGGCGTAATTGGCAACAGTTCTCGTACTCTGTTTGATGGACATGGAGCAGAAGCGAAGCATGCGGGAACGTTAAATACCCTTTAACCACTTGCTTACTGGGCACTTAAACCCCCCTCCTGCCCAGACCAATTTTCAGCGCTCTCACACTTTGAATGACAATTACTCAGTCATGCAACATTGTACCCAAATGATTTTTTGTCCTTTTTTTCATACAAATAGAGCTTTCATTTGGTGGTATTTGATCACCTCTGGGTTTTTTATTTTTTGCGCTATAAATGACAAAAGACCGAAAGTTTTGAAAAAAAAATGCTTTTTTCTTTGTTTCTGTGATAAAATTTTGCAAATTAGCAATTTTTCTTCATAAATGTTGGCCACAATTTGTACTGCTAAATATCTTTGGTAAAAATACCAAAATTAGTGGATATTATGTGGTCTGTGTGAAATTTATAGAGTCTACAAGCTATGGTGCAAATCATAAAAAAATTATCACATCTGATCACACCTGATGTACTGAGGCCCATCTCATTTCTTGAGACCCTAACAAGCCAGGAAAGTACAAATGCCCCCCAAATGACCCCTTTTTTGGAAAGTAGACATTCCAGGGTATTTAGTAAGAGGCATGGTGAGTTATTTGAAGTTGTTATTTTTTCCCACAATTCTTTGCAAATTAAGGTTTTTTTTTTATTTTTTATATTTTTTTCAGAAAATTGTCATTGTAATAGCTTATTTCTCTCACATGGAATGTGCATACCACAAATGACGCCCCAAAATACATCCGGCTACTCCTCCTGAGTATTACAATACCACATGTGTGGGACTTTTTCACTAACTGGCCACATACAGAGGCCCAACATGCAGGGAGCATCATCAGGTGTTCAAGGAGCATAAATTACCCATCTAACTTGTTGACTACCTATTACACTTTTGAAGGCCCTACAGCACCAGGACAATGGAAACGCCCACAAAATGACCCCATTTTGGAAAGCTAACACCCCAACGTATAATCTATGAGGCATAATGAGTCTTTTGAACGGTTCATTTTTTTCCAGAAGTTTTTGGAAAATCTGGAAAAAAATGAAAACGCATTTTTTTTTTTTTTACACAAAGTTGTCCATTTATAAGATATTTCCAACACAT
This sequence comes from Aquarana catesbeiana, assembly GCF_042186555.1. Taxonomy (NCBI): domain Eukaryota; kingdom Metazoa; phylum Chordata; class Amphibia; order Anura; family Ranidae; genus Aquarana; species Aquarana catesbeiana. The sequence continues at coordinate 446,171,028 of NC_133326.1, read as the reverse complement.
AGCATTTACATAGCAAAAATAACACCTCAAAATACATTCTGCTACTCCTCCTGAGTAAAACGATACCACATGTGTGAGACTTTTACGCAGCCTGACCATATAAAGAGGCCTAACATTGAAGTAGCACCTTCAGGTGTTCTAGGAGCATAAATTACACATCTCATTTCTCACCCACCTATTACACTTTTGAAGGCCCTGGAGCCCCAGGACAATGGAAACTCCCACAAAATGACCCCATTTTAGAAAGCTAACACCCCAACGTATAATCTATGAGGCATAATGAGTCTTTTGAACGGTTCATTTATTTCCAGAAGTTTTTGGAAAATGTGGAAAAAAATGAAAACGCATTTTTTTTTTTTACACAAAGTTGTCCGTTTATAAGATATTTCCAACACATAGCATTTACATAGCAAAAATAACACCACAAAATAAATTCTGCTACTCCTCCTGAGTATACTGATACCACATGTGTGAGACCATTTCACAACCTAGCCACATACAGAGATCCAACATGCAAGGAACACCGTCAGGTGTTCCAGGGACACATAGCATGCACATACCAAGAATTACACCCCAAAATACATTAAGCTGAGCAAAGAGAAACAAAAGATTACCTGTGGTTTTAGTAGTACAGTTGTCCACAGGAGGATAGCACTGGTCCAGGCAGCAGGCAGAGACTTGGTCAGCAACAGCGAACACAATTTTTCAGGCAGCAGGCAGGAATACTATCCATAGTCAGTACAGGCAGCAGGCAGGGATACTGTCCATAGGTCAGTGCAGTGCAGGGTCAGTGCAGGCAGAGATGGTCAGCAGTGCCAAAATATTGGTCTTGGTAGTAGGCAGGAACATGGTCCATGTGCTGTAGTCAGTGTGACAAACAGAGGCATGACGGCAGTAAGTCCTACAGGCAGCAGGCAGAAGTAGGGCCTCGTTCAGGACAGAATGGGGACAGGGATAGAGGCTTCTCCCACCCAAATCTCTTTGAAGCCTCTGAGTCTCCAGACCCTAAACTAGGAATGAGAAAACAAAGAAAATTGTTTTCTTCATTAAGAAAAACTATTCTGGAGCCCCTCACATATGTGAGACCCCTGTGTTGAATCCCACTAGTCCAGTTGCAGGGTACAAGATCAGTCCAAGAGGCAGGCAAGAGGCATGGTCAAACAGTCCAAGGTCAGTTCCAGATCAGGCAGAGCTATGTACAGAATCGTTAGGCAGAACCATGGTCAAATAACAGTCAAGGGTCAGTTCCAGATCAGGCAGCGGTATGTACAGAATCGTTAGGCAGAAGCATGGTCGAATAACAAGCCAGGGTCAGTTACAGAGCAGGCAGTGGCATAAGGGGTGTGAAGGCAGGAACTGAGGATTATGTTTACCATACTTCACTAATAATTTAGTGAAGTATGGTAATGGGGGAAACATTCACCTATGCAGAGGCCTGGTTGGGAAGGACATTGTGCACAATAATAAGATGTGTCTCTTCTGACTCCTGCTCTGATACACACCTTACATCTTTTTTGATGTCTTTGGCCTGTTGGTTTGGGAGGGAGTTTATCTGGAAAGTGGTGTTCGGAGAGTCGACTAACAACATCTGATCGGATGTTTTCTGGTGGGCCGTTCGGGAATATAAGGGCAGTGTAAATTTCCTCCTGGTATCCAAGGAAGGGTTGGGGTTTTGGGTGGAGTTGCTGTAAATGATATAGGAATTGAACATGGCCAATTGAAAAAAATAAATTGCTACTTTTTTGTACCAATGTTATGTCCGTCTTGTGGCAAGGTATGGTTCCAACATTTGATCGTTGAAGTCGAACCCCCGCATAAACAAATTGTATTCATGGATGCATGTTGGTTTTTGGATGGGGCCATTCCTTCTGGGGATTTCCACATAGGTGTTATTGTGGATAGAAGACAACATGTACACATCCCTTCTGTCCCTCCACTTCACTGCCAGAATCTCTTTGTTACGCAGACTTGCCGTTTCTCCTTTTCTCAACTTCTTATTAACAAGACTTTGAGGAAAGCCCTTTCCGATTCTTTTTTACGTTGCCACATGCTGGCGTCTTCTTCCGGTGAAGGTTGTGGAACAGGGGCAGAGAAGTGTAGAAGTTGTCTACATACAGGTGGTAGCCTTTCTCCAGTAGGGGGTATATGAAGTCCCAAACAATTTTCCTGCTGGATCCCAAGTAGTCCGGGCAATTAGGGGGCTGCAGCTGGGTGTCCTTCCCTTCATACACTATGAAGGAATATGTGTACCCTGTGGCTCGGTCACATAATTTGTACACCTTCACCTTATAGCGGGCCCTTTTGCTGGGGATAAATTGCTTAATTTTAAGCCTGCCGCTAAATTTAACAAGGGACTCATCCACACATATGTGTTGGTCCGTGGTGAACAGCTGGGGGAATACTTCAGAAAAATAATTTAATATTGGCCAAATTTTGTAAAGCCTGTCATAATTTGGATAATTTCGGGGAGGGCACTGGGTATTGTCACTGAAATGTAGGAACCACATTATCATCAGATACCTGGTTCTGGGCATTACCGCGGAGAAGAGCGGCATGTGGTGGAGGGGGTGGGTTGACCAATAGGAACGGAATTCGTTTTTTTTGGTGAGCCCCGTATTAAATGTGAGGCCCAAAAAAACCTTGAACTCCTCCACTGTCAGGTCTCTCCACTCGTAGGGACGGGCATAATATGATGTGGGATTTTGCAAAATAAGTTGCTGTGCATACAGGTTGCACTGGGCCACAGTTGACGCCATCATGTCCTCCGTAAAAATTAAATTAAAAAAATTAATTGGGGTAAAATTCTCTGTATCCACCTGGACTCCTGGCTGGGCAGTGAAATGGGGAACGCTAGCTTCTCCTGAATTAGGAGGAAGCCACAAGGGGTTCTGGAGGGCATAGGGAAGGCTGGCATGGGACCTAACCCTTTGGGGCTGAGGTGACACCCCACTGGTACTTGGCCTTTCTTGCCGAGGTACTGCAGTGCTGGTGGATGGCACTGCGGTGCTAGTGGATGCCACTGCAGTGCTGGTGGATGCCACTGTGGTGCTGGTGGATGCCACTGCCTCCTCACCAGAACGCCTTCGTTTGGCGGGCCGAGTTTCTTCCTCCTCTGAGTCTGTTAGTGTTCCACTACTGAGGACTGGCTCGTAATTTACGTCAGAATCCGAATTGCCATGGGAATCCGAAAAAGAGAGCTCCCCATTGCTCTCGTCGGCCGTGGAATGAATTTGATATGCCTCCTCGGCGGAAAAGCTTTTTTTGGACATGGCTGCTCGTGGTTATGAGATTGCACAGGTGTGTGCTAAGCCTGCACTGATGAGGTGGCACAGATGTGCACTGATTGATGGTACAGATGTGCACTGATGAGGCGGCACAGATGGGCACTGATCGCACAGATGGGCACTGATGAGGTGGCACAGATGGGCACTGATGAGGCGGCACAGATGGGCACTGAGGCAGCACAGATGGGCACTGAGGAAGCAGCACAGATGTGCACTGATTGATTGCACAGATTTACACTAATGAGGCAGCACAGGTGGGCACAGATATGCACTGATGTGGCACTGATGAGGTGGCACAGATGGGCACTGATGAGGCAGCACAGATGGGCACTGATAAGGCGGCACAGATGGGCACTGATGAGGCGGCACAGATGTGCACTGATTGCACAGATGTGCACTGATGAGGCGGCACAGATGGGCACTGATTGGGACAGATGGGCACTGTTGAAGTGGCACAAATGGGCACTGTTGAGGCACAGATGATGCACTGATGGCACAAGTGGGCACTGATGCGCACAGGTGGGCACAGATGGCACTAGATAGATGTCACTGTGGGCACTGTTGGGCACACTTCTCTTTTCTATTTTAAAAAATTTATTCAGAGAATCTCTCTCTCCTCACGCTGTCTCTGTGTGAGGAGAGAGAGCCGGCAATAAGAAATGATCTTAATTGTTTACATTTCAGATCATCTCTCATTGGAGGCGGCGATCACGCTGTAAACGGCCGCTGTGATTGGCCGTTTACAGTGATCTGTGATTGGCTGTGTCCAAGGGACACGGCCAACACAGATTTTTCCCGAGGCGCGCTCATGAGAGCGTGCTGGGAACGAGGAAAGGGGACAACGTCAATAGACGTAGTCCCGGTAATGTAGATCCGCGCTGTTGCCGTCATTTGGCAATAGCCGGATCTGAAGAGGTTAAAAGAAGCCACAAACTCAGCGTAACTCAAGACAATAGGTTTTTGCATCTCCCATAGAGGGTTTGCCCAGGCCAAGGCTCTCTCAGAAGGCTCTCTCAGAGAGCAAAGATATCACAAATCCTACTTTGCGTCTGTCCGTGGGAAACGCCCAGGCTGGTTGAGAAACCCTCTGCATTGGACTGGATCACCCCCAAATCGCTGGGGGGCAGAGCGGAACCAGACATACCTCTTACAGAGGTAATACTCGAGACTGGAGCAGCAGCAGGGACGGCCTGCAACACAGTTGTACCGGAGCAGCCACAGTGGGAGATTCCAGGTGAGCCGTGCGACTCAGGAGCATTTGTAACGCCATGGCAAACTGATCCATGTGGTGATCCTGCTCACCCAATCTGGAAAAAATATTACCAACAAGTGGATTGACTGCATCTTCTAAATTCATGGCCTTCGCCTACTGTCAGAAACCATGAATCAGACCGAGATGGAAGTACAGTTAAATCACACTTGTTTAATAATAAAAGTAAATAGAACAAACATAGTCAAAATATAGCCAAAGTTCGGTAACCGGAACAAATAGTCAGACAAGCTAGAAAGTCAGGAAGCCAGGGAACAGCATAGTGGAACAGCAAGCAGGATCTGGAGCCAGTAGGAATGTCAGCCAAGCAAGTCTTTAACAGGAACGCAGGAGATTTCTGTGATGTTGACCAAGGCGAAGGCAAAGATCATCTGGGCTGGATGGCTTAAGTAGGCAGGACTGACAAGCAGGATATCAACAGGTGAGTCACGGGGGTGTGGTCTTGACATGGTAGCGTGAGGACGCATCTTAACAGAGCTCCCGGATGGCTGATTCCCTGCAGCTGAATACCGATCACTGGTGCCCACCAAGTCCCCTGGATGTTCAGGAAGCTTGGCCGACATTCCGCCATCTCAGCCTACACCCTGGATCACTACCTACGGCCGCAACAGCCAACGGCCTCCACGCCAGCGGCTCCTAAGAGGGCGCCGGCCCGCTCTGCAGCCTCGATCACATCAGGGGACTCCATAGTGCCTGATCTCCCACAACAGCGGTCGGATGACCACACAATTTCGCCTTTCTCTCCCCTCCCTTGATCTCACACCAGCTCCTACCCCACCCAGTGCTCTGGCTTCAGCCCAGAGCACACTGCAGAACAAGGACTGATGCCTCCACACCAGGTCACAGTGAGTACCCTCGGTAGGGTATGGGCATTTCTCGAGAAGCTCCCCACTAGAGCAGACTTTGAGTCCCTTGTACAGAGAATGGAGACTGCTTTGAAGGGTGACATACAGACTATCAAAGAAGAAGTGTCTGAACTGGACACCCGGGTTGCAGCAGTGGAGCAGGAACAGGGTGTAATGTCTCAGACTGTGCAAAACTTAAATCTTCTAACTCTGATCTAAATTACCAAGTTGTCCAACTGCACTTGCTCCTCGACGATCTGGAGAATCGCAGTCGCAGGCAGAATATACGGTTGAGGGGGATCCCAGAATCAGTCCCACAATCAGAACTGCGCACGACAGTGGCCAATATTTTTAATCGGTGGATCGCACGCCAGACTCTGAGGTCATCATAGAACTCTGGGCCCAAGATCAGATCCATCAGACAGACCTAGGGATGTCCTATGCTGCTTACACCTTTTTATCCTCAAGGAAGACATACTACAGCGAGCTTGGAGGGTAGGAGTCCTGGAGTTTTGATGGTGCAGCCATCCACCTTTTGCCGGATGTTTCCAGGAAAACCCTTTTCATGCTACGGTCTCTTAAACCACTCCTGGATGCTCTGAGCGAAAAAACACAAGTGGGGCCACCCATTCCATCTCATTGTCCGCAAAGGTACAGACACCTTCCCTTTAAGTCATCCTTCGGAGCTATCGGAACTGTTTGCCTTTGCTGAGATAGATCTGATTCCAATATCCAACTAGCTTTTGGTGCTTGTCTCAGGAGATCCCTGGCGCCAGGTCCCCCTAGCAGGGCCAATCCTAGGGTCACAGACGCTTGGGTGCAGAAATATTTCTGGCGCCCCCACGTGGGCGTGGTTATCTTACCAACTCCTCCCCTTTACAAATGTTACTATGGCAACGCCTCAAACACAGAGATGATCCCCTAAGAAGTCTTCGTTACCCTGGGATCCTCCCATGATCTTTTAACAACAAAGAAAATACAGGAAGAGCGACACTAATGAGACCTGGAGGGGAGTCTCTCTGATGCACACAGAGAGGGCTTCTGTTAGAGAGTCTGTTAGAAAGAGCCCCCAAACATAGTACAGGAGATAGTCAGAGACTGCAGACATAATACAGAAGATGGTCAGAGACTGCAGACATGATACAAGAGATGATAAGAGACTGCAGACATAGTACAGGAGATGATCAGAGACTGCAGACATAGTACAGGAGATGCAGACAAGCAAAGAAAGTGTTTTCACCGCTCAGGCTGACACTGACCCAGGTGTAAGTAGAAGTTTCAGAGCAGAAGAGCTCCAGGTGCTGGCTGAATGCTAGGCAAAGCAGGCTTGAATGGAGGAGAAGATTCGGATGCCGCACACCGGATGTAGTCAAAAAATTTTCACTTTATTGAAAAAATGGGATCATCAAAATAACAAGACTGTCATGCAGAAAGTACAGATAAGCTGACGCGTTTCGCACTCAGGACTGAGTGCTTACTCATAGCTAGCAAATATTAAAAAGACAAACTTTTATATAGCTCAATGGGATATCACATGATTGCCCAATTAGATGGTCATTGAGTCTCAGCTGGAAGCCGATTTAATGAGGTCTTGGCATCTGCTGGCTATTTGGTGTGTTGACTGATTGAGAAATGTTTTCAAAACCGTGACATGTAAATAGATGACAAAGAAGGTGAAAAAAGATGTGTATATGCACATGTGTAGGCAAAAAATATATATGTGTGTATATATATATATATGGTGAATCCTATCAATAAACGTGTATATAATAATGAATATACTTCTATAACGTGTACATATAAGAGGTGATAAGTATCAAAAAAAAGGGAATTACTATTAGGTGAAAGGAAAAAATGTGTAAAAAATATTTCTCATTAAAAAAGAGAAAATATATTAATAAAAATATTCAGACAACGTGCAAAGTAAATGTGAAGAATGAATGTAATAAAACTATATGTGAACAAAATATATAAATATGATGAAGCTCTCTGTAATATGCCGGTGAAGTGGATGAAACTCTCTATAATAAGCCAGAATAATACAGGTGAAATATAGAGCAATGTGACCTGAAATAATGCGTGATATGCCCGCGGTTGATAACAAGGTACATATAGGGCCATATAATATTAGAAATAAACTGTGGGATTCAAAGACATAAAATCACGCTGATAAGGGTTGCCCTGATCTGGTCAAATGGCAGTGATATATGCAGGGTCCCAGTAGATTGACTTGTAACGTAGTGATTCTAAATGATGAGCCTGGCCGAGAGCAGGGTGTGTGTGGAATTTCAGGAATGAAGCAGCTGTGTTCAAGGTAATAGAACGCCGCTAATCTGTATCACACTAAATGTCTAGATGGAATTATAATGATGGTAATAAAGTTGGTAGAGGTCTCGGCCAGTCACCTAAGTTTAAGGGGTCACAAAAAGGGACAAATGAAAAACAAATAAGGTACTATAGGCTGGGATACGAAGGCATAAAATCACGCTGATCAGGGTTGCCCTGATCTGGTCAAATGGCAGTGATATATGCAGGGTCCCAGTAGATTGACTTGTAACGTAGTGATTCTAAATGATGAGCCTGGCCGAGAGCAGGGTGTGTGTGGAATTTCAGGAATGAAGCAGCTGTGTTCAAGGTAATAGAACGCCGCTAATCTGTATCACACTAAATGTCTAGATGGAATTATAATGATGGTAATAAAGTTGGTAGAGGTCTCGGCCAGTCACCTAAGTTTAAAGGGGTCACAAAAAGGGACAAATGAAAAACAAATAAGGTACTATAGGCTGGGATACGAAGGCATAAAATCACGCTGATCAGGGTTGCCCTGATCTGGTCAAATGGCAGTGATATATGCAGGGTCCCAGTAGACTGACTTATAGCGTAGTGATTCTAAATGATGAACCTGGCCATGAGCAGGGTGTGTGTGGAATTTCAGGAGTGAAGCAGCGGTTTTTCAAAATAATAGAGCGCCGCTAATCTATGTCACACTAAATGTCTAGATGGAATTATAATGATGGTAATAAAGTTGGGGGTGGTCTCGGCCAGTCACCCGAGTTTAAGGGGTCACAAAAAAGGACAAATGAAAAACAAGTAAGATACTCCAGGCTGGACGAAAATGTTACCAGACTGAGATTGTAAAAATTATCCGGACAGACAATTAAGTTAAAAATATGTTAGTATGTGATCCATCTCGGGTGGCTCATATAAAAGCATGTCTCAGTATATGTGTGTCAGCAAATGCCAAGACCTCCAAACAAAACATATTAGAATGATACATCTTATGAGTCCACTAATACAATGCTCATATATTAACACCGGCAAGTGAAACAGATGAAAACAGGCATATAATGATCGGCGTGGATCCAATCTATAGAGACGATGAGAAGAAATGTTATAATGCTGCATTCTAAAGAGAAACAACTACATATTCATATTGCAACATTACACTCGCAAAATAAGCACTGAACACAAACGATACAATGTATGTCAGCTTATGTACATATAAATAAGCTTAATATATCTGAATTTTGATCCCAAGGTGTCCAAAAATATATATATATATATATATATATATATATATATATGGACAACAAGGTGTACAAAATGTGAATGAATGAAAATGGATAAAATGAATAAAATAAAATAAAGTAAAAATGAAAAAGTGTGAAGACATATTGCGTAAAAACCTAATATATATATCAGGTGTTTCCTACACAACTAGAAAGATGTATAGGACAATGAAAATTTCCATATATATCTATGTGATGAAGAATGAGCTAGAATAAAAGTAATAATAATGAAGTAAAATTGTGAAACCTCATGATACAAATCATGAGTAATTATCAAAACAAAACGAGGAAAAGATAGATATAATAACACAAAAATGTGTGAAAAACGAGATGGAATAAAACTATTTATCTCAATGTTGTCGCGATATGCATCCTCAGGTAAAATTAGCTTGTACTTTAGTCAGGTATATAAAACACCCGAACATGATGGATATCGCGAAACAATAAAAGATATTGTATATTGCTATTGTTAATGTAACCTTTTGCAAACATCTATTATTGGCCATAGTTCCCGAATTCCTGCTCTGCCATAGTTACTATACTGAGTATGCAGAGTAGGGGAACTTGTCGGGCATATATACCAATCAAGGTGGTAAATATTGTATATTCATGTATAAGATTGGGTATGTTTGTACATGGGCCCCAATGGTCAGTAGATGGAAAAAACTCCTATTTTGGCACCATCTGACCGGAACACAAAACAAAAGAAAATAGAAAATGGCTGACAAAACGTAAAAATGTAAAAAATAAACATGAAATGTTCTTTATAAAGACTCATGATAGTGTAGGTGTTGTGACCATGTTCAAGCAGTATAGGAAAGTTACTCATAAAAATAGGAAACATCCCATTCAAAATTGAGGCCCAAGGGAATTCTCGTATTTAAAGAGAATATCCAATAAACTTCGCGTTTGCAAAGCAGTTGGAACCTGTCTCCTCCCCTAGTGGGGGTGACAATTTTCTCTATACCTTGGATATGGAGACTTGTAACGTCTTTCTGGTGTGCAAAAATCCAATGTTTTGCTATGTTAGTTAATCTGTCCTTCTCAATATCATATAAATGGTCATATAGACGGTCCCTGAGGCGGCGTGTTGTCCGCCCGACATACTGGATCTGGCAAATATCACAAGTAATCACATATATTATAAACTGGGTGTTGCAGTTTATGAATGAGGCGATATTAAAAACTTTGCCAGTTGTACAAGATTGAACCCGCTTGCCCTTTTTTATGTGACTACAGTAGTTACATCCTTTTTTGCCACATTTATAGTTACCCTTAAAATTCAACCAGTTGGCCTTCCTTTGTTCAGATACTACTAGGCTGGGTGAAAGTGAATTCCCCAGGGTGGGAGCCCTGCGGGAGACCACTTTAATCCCTTTGGACAGTATATTGTTAAATGCAGCATCGTTGTATAAGATGGGAAGGTATTTGGTGACAATTTTCCTAATTTGGTTGAATTCTGCACTGTACGGTGTAGAAAATACTGGGATGTTAATGGAAGGGGGGCTAATGTGAAGTTTATCTTGTAATAATGTATGTCTAGGGATGGTGCTGGCTTTGTCAAGTGCTCTATTAACTAGAGCTGTACCATACCCCCGGTTTCTAGTGGGGCCACCCATTCCATCTCATTGTCCGCAAAGGTACAGACACCTTCCCTTTAAGTCATCCTTCGGAGCTATCGGAACTGTTTGCCTTTGCTGAGATAGATCTGATTCCAATATCCAACTAGCTTTTGGTGCTTGTCTCAGGAGATCCCTGGCGCCAGGTCCCCCTAGCAGGGCCGATCCTAGGGTCACAGACGCTTGGGTGCAGAAATATTTCTGGCGCCCCCACGTGGGCGTGGTCATCTTACCAACTCCTCCCCTTTACAAATGTTACTATGGCAACGCCTCAAACACAGAGATGATCCCCTAAGAAGTCTTCGTTACCCTGGGATCCTCCCATGATCTTTTAACAACAAAGAAAATACAGGAAGAGCGACACTAATGAGACCTGGAGGGGAGTCTCTCTGATGCACACAGAGAGGGCTTCTGTTAGAGAGTCTGTTAGAAAGAGCCCCCAAACATAGTACAGGAGATAGTCAGAGACTGCAGACATGATACAAGAGATGATAAGAGACTGCAGACATAGTACAGGAGATGATCAGAGACTGCAGACATAGTACAGGAGATGATCAGAGACTGCAGACATAGTACAGGAGATAGTCAGAGACTGCAGACATACTACAGGAGACAGTCAGAGACTGGAGATATAATACAGGAGATGGTCAGAGACTGCAGACCTAGTACAGGAGATGGTCAGAGACTGCAGACATACTACAGGAGACGGTCAGAGACTGGAGATATAATACAGGATATGGTCAGAGACTGCAGACATAGTACATGAGATAGTCAGAGACTGCAGACATACTACAGGAGACGGTCAGAGACTGCAGATATAATACAGGAGATAGTCAGAGACTGTAGACATGATACAAGAGACGGTCAGAAACTGCAGACATAATACAGAAGATAGTCAGAGACTGCAGACATACTACAGGAGATGGTCAGAGACTGCAGACATACTACAGGAGATGGTCAGAGACTGCAGACATGGTACAGGAGATGGTCAGAGAATGCGGACATATTACAGGAGATGGTCAGAGATTGCAGACATACTACAGGAGACGGTCAGAGACTGGAGATATCATACAGGAGATGGTCAGAGACTGCCGACCTAGAACAGGAGATGGTCAGAGACTGCAGTTCCTATGGACATTAGTAGATAATGGCCGATCGGCCCTCTCACCTGACCCAGCGATACAGCAACAACGGTTCCTCTTATCAGGAGTCTGCTCACTCTGAATTGCCCGTGGCGACTCCGCTGGGTAGCACCCAGATCTGTATTCTGGCAATGACTCCATTCCTTTCTCCACCAGGGTTTGTGGTTTTCCCTCTGGTGGTGCAGGGCAGTGGGGTTCTCTCTCTGACGGTGTTCTCTCAGCACTGTCCTCTCCCTCTGGAGTCCTGGGTGTACTTCCCTGAAAGCTTTCCTGGGCTCCTGGCTCTCTCTCTCCCATTCAGCTGAGCATGCTGTGTGGGCTGAAGTTTCCATGTTACAGTGGGGCTGCCAGTCATTGGGACTACATGTCCCACAATCCTCTTCTTTGCTCCTTTTTTTCTTCCCTGGCTGATATGAAGGCAGGGGAAGAAACATAGTGCGCTCTCACTAGTACAGCAGCGCGCGCAAAGAGGAGAGGGAGAGAGGTGTCACCGGTGCGGTAAAACATGATATCACCCCCCTCAACTATAGTCGCCCCTCAGTACAGATCCCCCTCCACTAAGTATAGACCCCCTTCCGTCAGTGCAGACCCCCCCACTAAGTATAAACCCCTCCCTCAGTACAGACCCCCCATCAGTATAGACCCCCCCAGGACAAAACACTCCCCTCTATCAGTATAGACCCCCTCAAGACAAACCACCTCCCCTCCATTAGTACAGAACCACCCCCCTCCGTGAGTACAGACCCCCCAGAACAAACCACCCCCCTACATTAGTACAGAACCACCTCTCCTCCATTAGTACAGACCCCCTGAACAAACCACCCCCCTCCATTAGTACAGACCCCCCTCAGGACAAACCACCCCCCCTCCATTAGTACAGAACCACCCCCCTCCATTAGTACAGACCCCCCCTCAGGACAAACCACCCCCATCTATTAGTACAGAACCACCCCCCTCCATTAGTACAGACTCCCCCAAAACAAACCACCCCCCTCCATTAGTACAGACCCCCCCAAAACAAACCATCCCCCCTCCATTAGTACAGACCCCGCAGAACAAACCACCCCCCCTCCATTAGTACAGACCCCCCAGAACAAACCACCCCCCCTCCATTAGTACAGACCCCGCGGACAAACCCCCCCACCATTAGTACAGACCCCCCACGACAAACCACCCCCCCATTAGTACAGACCCCCCAGGACAAACCACCCCCCTCCATTAGTACAGACCCCCCAGGACAAACCACCCCCCTCCATTAGTATAGACCCCCCCAGGACAACCCCCCTTCATTAGTATAGACCCCCCCAGGACAAACCCCTCACCTCCATTAGTATAGACCCCCCAGGACAACCCCTTCATTAGTATAGACCCCCCAGGACAAACCCCTCCCCTT